>NW_021680447.1:675034-703790 GCF_001412515.2 Diachasma alloeum | reverse complement strand
AAAATGAAGTAGAATGTGTCACAAGGTAAAATTCAACTATTTGTGCTGACGTACTTGCTGCGTCGTCACTGGTATTATTCACTTCACTAAAAATGTCTTGTGACTCCTCTTCGTCACTGTTGGGTATAATGAAATTCATTTCGCTCTTTTGTTTAACGGAATTTGTTACGATTTTCTTCGTGAATTTTGGGTTTTGGTGGCAAACTATAGTTCAGCCGCACGAGCTATAGTGTGAGAGGGACTCACTTCACGTCTTACTTAACAGGCCATGGCCCGTAAATCGTGAAATCGGGGCTAGTTTTTACTTACCGGCCCATGGCCTGGTAAATCCCACTTACGGGTTCTAAAACACGCCACGAAAACGCCACTTAACGGGCATGAATGACAAAAATGAGGTTTTTAGGGCCATGTATGTGACAACTTAGGTTTTTGGTGATTAATCTTTAGCTTCAGTTATCTTACGAAATGTGGCATAATTGTACAGCTTGATTGAATTTTCAGCGGAACATGAATATTCAGAAACAGAACGACATGAATTTTCCATTTTTCCCTGCAACTTTCACTGAGACTTTCACTCAGAATTTTCTCAGAATAAATAAACTGAAAAGTCAAGTATTTTATTGATTTCCAGATCATTTGAACAGAAAATCAATTAAATATTTGATTTTTCAATGACAAGATTGTCTGAAATTTCAGTGGAAAGTCAACACGATAAAAATTGCCGGAATTTGGCACGGAAAATTCAGACGAATATTTTTAACAGTGGAATTCGGGTAAGTAGGGATTTTCGAAGTGACACAAAACTTCAAATATACACACAAACACACAATTGCACACCTGTTAAATATGTATATGTTAAATTGTCAAGTGTTGAAAATACATATGTTAAATCTTTGTATTACAATTCACGTGTGTTATTTTGACCGGTGACCGGAAAATAAAAAATACTTTCATGTTCCGCTGTGAATGCAAAACTTCAATAGCGGCATGAGATATTTCTGTAATGGTAATGGTTTAGGAAGCAAAAGTTCGCTATAAAAAAACATCTCTCATTGTTCTATACTGGTCGTTTTTTTCGAATACTATATTTTTTTCATCCAAGATGGGCTATATGCATTTAGTCGTTTACTGGAGTGTATACATGGAACTGTATACTAGGAAGAGTCCTGGCAGTACAGTGTATCCCGCCATATATTAGAGGTATCGCTGTTATCTCTGTCCAGATATACACCACCCTCTCTCGTTACTTTTATACTATAAGCCAAGCGCACACGCACACTCCAGCCGGCTGCAATTGTACACGTTTGCCGTGGAAAAGGTCATTTTTATGAGAAACGTGGCCAGCGGCGACATGCCACGCATGCTTTATCACCTAACCCGCTCTTTTTTTAATTCCGGACGGTTTTATATGAGAGCTTTGTTGTAATGAACCTTTTTCCAGTAATTTTTTCGTGGGTCTTGGGGAGTACGCGGGTAGGGTACATTTGGTCCAAAAACCATTCGTCTAGAATGACTTTGTGTACTGTATAAAACTTCCAGTTTGGCATAAGTCAAGAGCGGAAGAACCGATTAACCGAAAAAGCAAAATTAATGGAAATTAAAAAATTTCAGATGAACATATTCTTGCAGTTTCAATTAATTGAACGTTCGGCAGAATTTGGTACCGAATTATCATGTTCTGATTGAAAATTTACGCAAATTTGGAGAATTCACGTTTCCCTGATTTCTATTAATTGTTGGAGAATAATTGAACTGAAATTTACAGTTTTCATTGATTTTTCCATAAGTTCTTGAATTCGAAATTACGAAATTTCTTGAAATGTCAGTGGAACTATAATGTGATAAAATATTCCAAGAAGTCTATGGGAGATTTCAGCCAAAATTTTGTACGAGTGCAGCTAATCACTTGAAAGTTCATTAAAATTTTTTAAATTTTATGAGATAACACTCAGAAGTCACTTCCTCCATTACCCCACATGGAGAGAAAAGTTGGATTAAAATTACCGAGAAAATCCTGCAAAATTTTACTATACGACAGGTAAAATGCCATTCAATGAAGAAATGCTTGTTTGTGGGGCAAATTTTATAATTCGTTTGGTAAAAAAACATCTATGAATGCAGAAATTATTTTCCTGTACACTGTTAGAAATTTGTTGAAATTTCTGTCACAGCATCATCTAAATTTTCGATGTTGTGAGGTTGAATTCAATTTCGAATGAATTCAACTTCCCAGTAAAAAATTTAGTGAGCGTTCACTAAATTTCTCACTTATCTTGAAAATTCAAGAAAATTGGGGTTTTCATGTTAAACAATCATTGATTTTTCAATAACAGCTGGAATTTTTAAACTCATCGTGAAAATTGAACACCACATACAATTCAATATTCAATAGATTGAGAATTCAGAAAAGTTGTTGCTAGAATTGTCAAAATTTTCAATGTTTTTCAGTGCCGAATGGACCTAAAAATCGAGAATTACTTGAATATTCAAGAAATTAACTGATTCATGAATGAAGAAATATAGAGAAATTTCATGTGACTTTGTCGTTGTTAAAAATTTTAAGCTTTTTCATTTGAAGTTTCAAGAGTAATTTTCTAACAGTGTCCAGTAAAATTTCCAACATCGGTAGGATATTTATTTTCTTCCACCTACCTCAAAGTCATGGGGACGAATGAAAGTGAAATTTTACCGAACGCGATCGATAAAAAATCATTCTCTCATTTATGGTGCTAGCCCATGAATTTTTCTAAAAAAAATTTCCCTGTGTAAGTGCGTACCACCATAAGTAGCAAAAATATATTATTGTTGATGACATTTTCAGTCTCGCCAATATCGCTGACCCCCGTAATTTCTTTTCCCCCAGGGAAATGAGTGCAAGCCGAGTTTCGACGTTAAGAACGTGCGAATATTCATGCCTTTATCAGCAGCAAATTTGAAGTAGAGGCCGTTACTTTACTACACCCCAAAAGAAATAGATTCCCTGTATACTTTTCTCGTTTCGGTACTTTTACATTAGCGAGATAAGTGAAAATAAGAAGAAAAGAAAGAGTGGTAAGGGGGAAAAGTAGGAAGAAGCATAACGCTTGAGAAGAAGCGAAAAGAGGAACCGAAGGTGACTCCGCGTGAAAACAGAGCGAGTGGCGGTGGAGCGAGGGAGAGTTTTTTTTCACCCCTTTTTCTTGCAATAAATCTGGTCGCGGGAATTAGTTTCGAGATAAAGTATAATATCAGGCTCTGGGCGCGGTGACGTCAGAGGCTCCCGATATTTATGGCTTTGATAGTGTCAGTCGTGTGCGCGGTGAGCAACCCCTGCCCTTCGTACAGCCTCCCCTCTCCTCTTACACCCTATCCACCAGCCGTACCCTCGCATCTCATACTATAACCGACCCCCACAGGCTAAATTATTGGAAAATAGTCGTAAAGCGTATACGGCAGCGGGGAGACAAGATTTTGTCCGTGAAAAAAATAATCTTTGGTATTCCATTAACTGTTCTGTATTCAACAGAACCGCTTGATCTGTTTTGTTGAGTTATGGGGGTGGATTCTCTCGTTCTTCCATTTTGTTTGGTTTTTGCGGTGAGAAAAGTTGAATTAATGTTATCTAGATAATCGCAGCTAATGTTGCTATTCGAAAGTAAAATTCAATCTCATGTGATGTTTCATTTTCACCATGAGCTTGAGAAGTCAAGTTATCATTGAAATATTGATGATTGCCTAACATGATTAATTAACAAGTTGCTATTACATTGCTCATGAAATCACTATTTTTTCGTAAGTATAGAGAATTGATTATTCTTCTATGATTCGTACAAAATGTAGTAATCTGCGAGAAATGCAATTTCCCACTTATTTTATAAATGGCCCTCGAGAAATCGACTTCCTAATGTTTCCCGAATTGTCATTTCTCCTGGCACTTGTCCATCCCCTGTAGAATTAATTGTCATTCCCATTCTTTCTACAATGAGCTTCAGAATTGAAACTATTATTGAAATATAAATGATTATCTAACATGAAAAGCTCAATTTCGTTTAATTTTCAAGATGACTAAGAAATTTCATGAACGATTTGATCTTACATTGACTTCGAACTTACACTGTCGAAAATTCAAAGGAAGCTTCTACTTGAATTTCAAAAAAATTCTAAAATAAAAATTCAGTGAACTTGAAGAATTAATTTTTTCGCACACGGAGAGAAATTTTATAGAAAAATTCTAGTACAAGTCCTGGAAAAATTACAGTTCATCGGTTGTGAAAAATTCTAGTGCTGTTAAGGTAAAATTTTTTGATATTTCTGGCAAAATTTCTGAGGATTTCTGTGAAATTTTCTCAGAAATACAGGGAAAAATTCATGTTTTTCCCAATAAAATTTGTAGTGCCGGCACTAGAATTTTTTCCTGGCGGTCACTTTGGGCCTCTTTTCCCGTGCTAGCACTAGAATTTTTCTAAAAAATTTCTCTCTGTGCATCGACTGATTCAGAAAATAAAATGCAGTCATCTTCGAAAATTGTAATTGTCCACTTATTTTATAAAACGTTCTAAAAAATCGTCTTCACGACATTTTCCAAATTGTCATTTCTCCTGGCACTTGTCCATTCACCATAGAATTAATTGTCATTTCCATTCTTCCCAGAATGATCAAGCACATTGAAAATCACCCAATACAAAATGCATATAAACCACCCCCAATTGTAATAGAATCTCAATGTTCCTTTAACGTCCGTCTGTTGTGTAAATACACTTGTGTCATACCGGTGAATTATACAATTGCCCAGCTGTCCCTTCACTCCGTCCTTGCAAAAGTCCTCGGTATGACACCGCAGGGACCACGAAAATGGTGAGATGATTTTATTGTCAACACCAGCAGGTTTATTACCCTAATCACAATACCGTGAACCGCACCGAGGAATGACAACTGCAAACAACAAACCACAGACCGATGTGCACTTGCTATTCCACATTAAGATGTTGTCGGTTCTGGGCAACAGATGTGTGCTAGTGTTTGATTTGGCCAATTTACCACCACAGGGGGCCTGGGGTGCGTGTCACCAGATTGGGGACACTTACTCCAACTATCCCCTGAGATTTTGAATCACATCTCATCACCAGATATTTTATCATCGTAAATTCCCTCAATAAATGAAGAACTAAAATCAATTGAGCAAAACTTTATCTCAGAGATGAAGATATTAAACGCTGCACTATTCAAATTTATCTAGTCTTCTGTGAAAAGGAATCATTGAATTAAAACATGTATATTAGTAGATGTTTTTGAGAATTACATTGAAGCTCTCCTATCCTGCTAATTCACTATTGAATAACCTCTTAAATTTTTTTATTAACAAATCTCTTGTTGAATTATGATGGAGGCGGATCGGCCACAGCGGTCGTCAGCACTTCGAGGATAATTACATAATTAAGAAGGGAAAAAGAATTCTTGTCGATGAGTCAAATCTCTTTAATTCTGACCGACTCTCTAATAGTTCTAGCACTCGAACTTTGCTTGCGTTATTAGAAAAATTGAACTTAGTGTAGAATATATAATTTTTCATGTTCTCCATATAATACTCCAGAATGAGACAGTTTAGGCTTCGACTCTAGTGCCAAGCACTCGATTCTCCCGTATTTTTGTCTCATCTCGTCTCTACAGATGTCCCAATCACATCTCTTCATTCACTCATCAACAAACCAACTCATAACTGTTAATTGTTCCCATTCATTGCTTTCATCAAGACGACAAATCATTTCTTAACTCGCTCAACCATCAAGATTAACCGATGAAGCAGCTCTCCTGCGCCAATAAGATAACTCAAAGATGAAAGCTATCCATTAAAACCAAATGCAGACAATTACCCCTAAAACAAGGACTCCCGATATAATCGTAAGACCATTTGGCGATATCAAATTATCGATGATTACATTTCCGGCATGTCGTTGGGCCGGATCGAGTCGTCTAATTTATGTAAATTGGCAGGATCGAAGGTGCCAGATGCATTGTACACAGACATTCTGAAATTACCCCGATCCATCCCCCCTATCTTTAAACACTATGCGTTCAGGTAGAAGCCATCTGCAAGAGATCTAGCGCAAGCTAAGATCTAATAAAGCGACAAATCAGTTTAACGGCATGCGATTATGTGAGAGCCAGTGCTGGCTGTTGCCAAACTGAATCGATTATACTCGCTCTATCTCCATCCAGAAGGATTGGGCAATATCTTGCCAGGACGATCGATATGTCAGGCTCATGTGAGTTCGCTGTTGCTTTAAACACGTCATAAAGGATAAGATTCTGAAGAAGTGGTTTTGTTCATTGGATTAAATGGACGCTATAAACCTCGGCGGACATTATTATGCCAATTCTGGCCCATCTCCACTATCGTCGGAGGGCTGGGGGATTCGAGTAATCAGAGTATTCTGGCGTATGACGTATTATGGAAGACGAATTGTCTCGCTCATGCAGGATGGATTAAATCCAACTGTATTTATGCTGGTCCACATATTGGATAAGACTTTTTGGACGGTAAATAATATGCGGGATAGTGAGAGGACTAATTGAAACGTAACGCATATCATCCGTGAGATAAGCCGATTGCCAGCCAACCCCACACCTCAAGAGTTATGATATGATATTACGATGCAGTACACTTGCACGTCAGTCGCGAATTAATTTGAATGTGGAAGTTATATCTACAGGGCATGGAACGATCGTTCTCGCATTAATGTGTCGGGTCGTGGGCTGGGAGATGCAGAGATTCCCGCGTCGTGATTGCGGATGCTGTGATGGTATCAATAATTTTCTGGGAGTCATTAGCATCGGATTACTGGGATTAGATTATTGTTTGACGAAAAATTGTGGGAGTCGTATCATTGGGAAGATGAGGTAATTTCATTATGAATGGGATAAGTGCTGCTTTTTAATGAGTGGGAAGTGTTTTTCACTGTTATTTTATCAAGGTCTTGATCAGGAAGAATTGTTCGCCGGAAAGGAAAGTCTTGATTCAAGTAGGGTTAAGCCTGGTTCTGGTCTGTACATGAGTCGAAGAGTTTGGTCTTGTTGAATGGTTCATTTGATCGGTTTTCGACCTGAAGTTGATGAGAGTGAATAACATTTTGTTTAGGAACAAACAAATTATTCATCCGGAGATGACGAAAAGGGGAGATCTAGTCGCGTAATTGAGCATGCAAACTATCATCTTATTAAGATCTTATTGAAAAAAAGTTTCTCAAATACAAGTATTGAGCATTTGTCTAAAAGTGCTGCAAGTTAAAGTATTTTACATTCCAACGACTGAAAATTTTTCTGAGTGTGTGAAGAACTTCGAGGAACAGAAGGATTCGACGAACGATAAATGCATTTTTGATGAATCACGTCGATTCTCATCAATTATAATTACTTATTCTTAATGGCAAGGAAAAGATCCTTTGTATGAAAAATTTGTCCTTCCGACAACGATTTGAATATTCCAATCCTTTTTAGTTTCACGAATGTTGAGAATGTAATGAAAATGATTGGATAGCAGATACTTTTTCAAAGCCTTTGCGACACTGTCGTCATTGTTCTCTTTGAGAATCTTTTTGACTTGTTACAAGACAGAGGTTTTTTGTATCCGCTTTTTTCTTGCCCGAGCCACAAAGAATGAGGGGCCGAACGATCTGCTCTATCGACATCTATCTTCCGTATACGTGTCGAGGACCACAGGCAAAGAGGCATCATTTCAACCCATTCGAGGTGGCTTCTTCACGTTTTCATTCAGCACGATTCCACGGTTTATCGAATATCATCGTCTCGTTAGAGACACTCGGCTACTTTTGAAACACTCTGTGCATTTACTTTACAATAGGTTTGGGTCTGTGGGCAGAGAGGTTTGAGGGTTGCACTTCATATTTTAGTTGATGTCGAAATTCTACAAAAATTTTGACGTGGATTCGTCTGTGGTTTTGTTAGGGGGGCTAATTTGGGAAAGAGTCTTCATGCCGCAGCGCCATCTATCGGGGTTTTAGGGAATTCTAGATTTTTCTAGAATATTAGACAAAATTCTCCGATTTTCTGGAAAATTCTTAAATCTTTAAGAGAATAGAAGACATTTAATGAGTTTTGGAAAATTATAAGAAAGGGTTTTCTATACTGAAGAAAATTCGGAGCATTCTTAAAAAAATTAAGGCAATACTCACAAAAGTTACTTCTTCTTTAAGTATTCTTCTGAATTGTACATCTTGTAAGGGTAATTTAATATCAGAAAAATCCCAAAATTCAGCAAGAATTTATTCGTACATTTCTGCACAAAATTCAGTGTTCATATTAGTTCATTATATTCTTCGGTATAACCTAGTATTGGCTAGTAGTTATATTGCAACAGTATGAAATCTTTATTTTTTTATGTCGCGCCGTGCAATAAGTCGAGTTTATCGCACGCTGCGCTTCGCGCAGCCTGCTCAAAACTCGACTTCTGCACGACTTAATATAAAATATTATAGAGTACTCGGTAATAAATTTCGTTTTCAACGAATGTGTAGTTTACAGGCCGAGCCGAAGGCGAGGGAAATTTGTGCCCGTGTACTCTAATATACTATTAAATCCACCTTCCATAATTTCAACGCTGTTCACATTTTTTATTTTTTATCATTTGAAATTTTAAGATTAAGTGTAAATAAATTGTGAAAATATATTTCAAATATAAAGTGAAGTGACTTGGTGTTTTTTTTTTCATTAACTTTGTACATATTGATTTTGTAACAGTTTGGGTAAAGAAAATTGTTTCTTACCAAATTGAGAAGGAATAACTTTTGTCAAGAGTTTTCCTATTTGTCCGAAATATTTGTTCACAGCAAAAAAGTAATTTTTCGAACCACGTTGAGTTGCTTTTGAGACTAAAAACTATTAAAAACTATTGAATAAATTGATTCAACTACATGAGAAATCTAGTCGAATCAATTTATCAACTTTTAGAAATCACTTTTTCGTGATGAACAAATTATCCTCGTCATGGGGACAAGCGCAAAATCCCTTGAAAGTTTATTCTTCTCAATGTAGAATATTTTCTTATCAATTTTCGAGCCATGAGTTTCTTGCTGCAAGTGAAGTCGTACTTCTCCAACTACTTTTTTTTCTCAATGAACCCCACCGCAAATCGTCAGATACCGTATTTCTATGATTTGACATTCAAGTGGGGGAATAACGATATAAATTTTTCCTCGGGGTTGACTTCTATGCAGATAGCATATCTACCGCCGGAAATGTTCAGATAAATTTCCAAAATCATACAGTCCACGTGCACACAGTGCATTACAAAGATAATTTCCCATTTTTTGAAAAATGTGTTTGTGTTGAATATAACGAGAGGGGCGGTCCCTCATTTCTCGGTAGTTCAAGCATAACATCAGCGGTGTGTAATCTTCGGGGAAGTCTTCTCCTCCCCCTCCTTTTTTCTCATCAACTCCCCGGGGAACTGTAGATTTCCAAACAATCGTATTTCCCGACAATTTTTTTTTCTTTCCCCCCCAGAAGTCCTCAGAGAATGTGCTCAATCATCCTGCATATACTTGAGAAAATTAATTCCTGCGGTTCCATTACTTTTATGTCATCAATAAATTGCATTTGAATGGGGCTTTTTTGAGAATGGAGCAGACACGGGTGGAACTAAATGCATACGAGACACTTGGCGCCGTAAAAAAGGAACTGAGATTCCAAAATTCTGAGAATTCTCCTTCTACGTGATGTCAACTGTAAACACTTCGCGCTGAAAACAAAAGAATGAACCTGTGGAGTCTATACCTGGGTTCGAGAAACGAAAAAGTAGGGAAGACGGGAGAGGAATTGGCGGGAATGTTCTGTATTTTATTTTTATCCCATTTTTCTCCCACAGTTTCGTCGATAATTTGCTTTGCGGAAAAAAAAACTCCACACGGAGAAAAAAGGCGGAGAACAATTACTGCACAAGTCAATTAATTGTGGAGAGAACTCGATTTTCAGTACGTTTTCACTCTGTGTCGGGGAAAAAGGGCGAGACGAATGATGAATCTTTCTCCGTTGGCCCGGAAAAATTTACTACACGGAGAAAAAAATTACTTTTGTCAAATAAAATTTACTAATTACAAGAAAATCCACACATTTTGAATGGAAATATTTATGTACATTTCCTTGTGGCAAGTAAATTTACTTGGCAGAAGTAATTTTTTTTCTCAGTGCAAGTGTAATTTCTCTCGGTGTACATATATTATTTGTTCAGAACATAACAGCTGCCCGAAAAAGTTCACAGTTAAAGATTCGTGGCTGAAAATTTCGATATTCTTCTTGGGAATTTTTATCATGTTATAGTTCCATGGACATTTCAAGGAGTTTCGTAATGGAAAATTCACAATGTGATGAAAAAATCGATAGAAGTTATAAATTTTAGTTCAATTATTCGCAGAAAATTGATGGAAATTACGAATGTTCGGAAATTCTTGTCTTCCTGATGCTCAAAAATTCGGAATTCCATCACATTTTCAGTGAATTTTAAAATTTCACAATTTTTTTAGAAAAAAAATCCGAAAAAACGCAATCGTTCTGATATTTACGCCATTCCATAATCAAGTTATTAAGTAATTTTTTTCATAATTACTGAAAATAATTGACTTTTCTCAAGTAAATATGCTTCATATATTAGGCAATTTTTCTCCCAGTCCATGTGTCTGCTCAGTAATTTTTATGCAACTGCCATCATTCCCCAAGACGACCATTCAGACCGTAATTTTTGCGTTCCCATCGCACTTCTTCCCACTTTCATTTCTCCACAAGGAAAACAACTCGAAATAATATTGATTCCGACATTCAACAGCGCCTCAGACTCGATCATTTGTCTGAGGTAACCTGTCCTCTAATGTATTGAAAGCGGAATCATCACGCCTCTCCTGGGATTCCATTGTGCCTTGATTTTCTCTATTGAAAAAGCCAAAATAGATTTTACTCATGGAAACTCAAAAACACCTTTTCTATTCAATTTCAATTCCTATTCTCCACTCAACAGACTCGTGAAAAATCGTAAATCTGGGGAGTCGTTCCCCAATAGTTCATGAATTAGAATAAAACAAATAAAGGTAAATACGGAGTATTCCAAATTTCTAGTGTCACCTTCGAAAAAAAAATCCAGCGTATGGACCACTACTGCCGGGGATGGTCATAAATAGTTAGGAAGGTAGTGCAGAGGACCCTTGGGACCGAGTCATTATTTACGACCGGTGAAATCGATACCCATGGTCCTGTAGTCGATCATGGAAATACGGCGTTTAGAAAGGACTTGTTCGACACTGGAATAACTGTAAGGATACTTTCATAGCTTGCTTTCGAAAATCGGAGGCATCAAGTTTTACTTTCCAAGACTATTGTTTCATCTTCGGAACATGCACTGCCATTATTTCTAATCATTTTTTGACATTTCCCTTGCATTTGCGATGAGTACTTCTATTTTCTGATTGATTTTTTTCGCATAACATTACAGGTTCGATACTTCACACAAATTTTTACACGATAAAACCATACCGTTCTTAAAAAAAGTCTAACCTATTGGTAAATGTAATTACGTGTTGATCAATTTCAGTAGCGAAGTGGCAAAACGGTTCGAGTCGACTTATCTCCAGTTGAGTTTTTGAGGAATATTTCCGAATCTAAGGGAGATAGCGAAATTTTCGTAACAAAATTTGTTGTAGCCCACAATCAGCTCTACAAAAAAGGTTATAATAAAAATTTTGCTAGCTCCGTTAAATTCTGAGATATTCATTGAAAACTGGTCAATAGTCAAAATTGACTTGTATCGTTTTACCACTAAGCTACTGATTTGTTCTCTTCATTTTTCAAAAAATGACTCAATTTCCATCTAATGAAGTCTCCAAGTCCATCGAGAGAGTCCTTATTCGCAGGAAAAAAAACTTCGTTTGATATGAATAGAAGTTCAAATAAAAATATAATTAGAGACTCGTTCATCATTTGATGCAAATAATGTTCATTTTAATAGTTTAATTCAAATAAACTTTTAAAATTTAAACACAAAATTGTTTCGCGATCGAGTTTTACAAAGAATCAATAATATTTTTTTCTTCTAAGAAAATTCATTAATGGACAATGTACTAATGAAATTAGTTAGGGTTTATACACAAGATTGTAATCGAATAGACAATGTATTAGTATTTTGCTGAATAACCAGCTCCGCGCGCCTGACAATTTGATTGGAATCAATATGTTTTTTTACGTATATGAATTTCTATAGTATTACTAAATAGAAATTCGTGGGAAGGAATGAAAACTTCAATTTAAAAAATATGATTTTATTTTATTGCCAAGGGATGTAAATTTCATTCGAGAATCAAAAGGATATATGGCGAAAACTATGAAAACTTGCATTAGAAAGCGAAGGATGATCCATAGAAATCTATGGAAACTTCTATTAAATAAAAGTTATAAGTTATACCGTTTATTTAATAGTTAATAGTGGAAGTTTTTAATAGTAAAAGTTATGAAAGTCCTTGAAAAATTCGTCGACATCTATGAAAACTTTAATTGCGAATCAATACATACTCCGTTGGAAATCACCATCGTTATCAGCACCATCAATAACATCAACATTATCAACAAAATCACTATTACCATCATCATGTATGCGATTTCTCTTTCAGGCATTTAGGAATAAACGTGTGACATCTCCTTTTTATATACGAAAACCAACTGACAATGTCCTATCGTCCTATCGTAAAAAGGAGAAAAGAAATCGATCTCGAAATATCGCAAAAATCTCGAATAAGCGTAAGCGTAAGACTGAAACCGAAGCGCCACTACGTGAGGAGATGAGAAGGCGCGTGCGCAGCACGCGCGGCCGATCCCGTAACATAAAAAGTGGTAAAAATATTCGAATATTCTACCTGAAATACAAACAAAACATTTCAAGAGAGACTACTATGAGTTTTAAAAGTCGTGGGTTTTGGAGTGCGCCTTTTCATACGTTGAAGATCGATTATATAGATCTGAAAACGAATAATTAGCGCAAAAAAGATTTTTTTTCTTATTCGTTTGCCCGAAAACGGTAAAAATGTTAAAAACAGTTCAGGGCCTCCAATTTTTGAGCTACAAAGGATTTTTTTTTTCAAAATTTTCGGAAAATTGTGTGAAACAACAGTTATGAGCCAGTTTTATGGAATTCGAGTCCTACACAGCTGATTTCAGTTTTTTCTATATGAAAAAATTCACTTTTTGTGTAAAAAAATACAAAAAAAGGAAATTTAGCCATGTCAGAGGCGAATTAAAAAAACTAGCTCGTAATTGTTATTCCACATATTTTTCCGAAAATTTTGAAAAAAAAATCCTTCGTAGCTAAAAAATTGGAGGCCCTGGACTATTTTTGGCATTTTAAGCGTTTTCGGGCAAACGAACAATAAAAAAAAATTTTTTTGCACTAATTATTCGTTTTCAGATCTATATAATCGACCTTCAACGCATGAAAAGTCGCACTCCAATACCCCACGACTTTTAAAACTCATAGTAGTCTCCCCTTAACTGAATAAACCAGTGTTTCAAGTGTCTTAATTAGTCAAAATATTCCTTCATATCAAACTCATTATTATTTAAAAAATGTTGAGATGAACACTGGAGCCCCCTGTGTTGCACAGGTACCGAAAAACATTGTATGCAACTCTATCCCCCACCTAAAATAGAACAATGCTTCCAATACACCAGAAACGTGAGGTCACCAGTAAAAAACTCAGCGACGCCAAGAGTCTCCCCCCGATTTTCTCGAATTTTTTACAGCATTTTATGGTGTTTCACAAACCATAAATCAGGTGTAGGGATTGGAGGAGCCGTAAAACCGTGGCGCTCCGAGACTACGATTTCCATAGCTAAACGCGTGCGCTACGCACAGGCATTTTGCTTGCCGCACGCCCGCACGTTTCTGTTTCAACCCTCTTTCTACCTTCGGACCTGCCTCACCAAATCTTAGCAGGGGGTTTTGTCTTACCTTCTCTACCCCGCATTTCTCTCTTACCCACTCCACGTAAAGCTCTACTGCGGGTGCGGCTACCACCTACGACCTTAACAATGGGCATCCCGACACGTAAGACATTGCGACATTTTAGAGCAGAAGTGAGAAATCTCAGGTACCTGAGAAAAATTTTCTCGCTATTCGCTACGTTACAGACAAAATCCAGGTTAAGTCGTATCGTAAAGCTTTAGCTCGAGCATCGGCACAGGTTAGATTACAGGAATTTCGGGGAACGCTGACGACGACCGAGCTAGAGAACCGAGGAGACAGGTGTCTGATTTGCTCTTTAAGAGGGACGCACTCTCTGATCCTAGTTGATGACGGCATTTTTTTGGGCTCCACGTAAAAGCTATGTAATGAGGAGATCAGTTTTAAATCTGGAGTAGATTCAAAATTCTTGGAATCGCTGGGGCCACACTGATAGAAGTATGTGTTTGCTGCTAACGAGGCTTCTTAACTATTATCATGTTTTGTTAATAGTTAACGAATTGTGAGGAAACACAAATGTCTGAATTTCATGCACCTTTTGTAGACATTTTGTCATTTCAGACACTAAAAAACGTCTGAATAAAGTGATGATTTGTCTGAATTTTAAACGAACAGGTGCCTAAACATCTGAATTCGTGTTTAAAATTTAGAAAAATTTTCATTTTATTCAGATGTTTAATGTCTGTCTACAAAAAGTGTGTGAAATTCAGCTATTCATTTTTGCTGCGTGGTAATAGTTAAGAAGCCTCGTTAACACACACAGAAAAACCTAAACGTAAGTTACGTTTAAGAAGTCGTCTTTTACGCTTTCTGAAGCGTATTTTACACTTGAAGTTGAAGCGTAAATTACGCTCAAAATCGTCGTAAATTACGGTTACACCATCGTAATTTACGAATTACGTTTATGTAATCGTTATTTGCGATTTCGTATTCGCAAATGACGTTCAAAGTAGTCATAAATTATGATGAATTTTTTCGTATTTTACATTTACTCATCCGTAATGTTGAATCGATTTCTTTTCACATTTTTTATGGATGTTGTGTAGATGTAAAACTGTAACAGTAGCTTCAAGAAAATGAAGTATTCTACACGGAGAAAAAAATTCCAGAATTTTTCAGGCGAAATTCAGGCAAAAATTACCGTGCCGTCTGGTAAAGTGGGTTCAATTGTCTAGCACCAGAAAAATTCCGGTGCTGCATAGTAAAAATTCCGGTAACGCACAATAAAAGCTTGATCCCTGACTGTTTTCTATTACATGATAAATTTCATTCAATAGTTAAAAATGAGTAAACATTGTCATTCAGCATATCATCCTATTAATTTTATTTTAACCTCTCCTCCATATCCTCTCTCCCATATTAAAAGCGGAATGCGCGGCAAACGTATGTGGAACGTTTGACAGGCCAATGTATATCTACAGCGTTATACACCTCATGAAGCGAAAATAAAGGGCACTTATTTTATTTCTTAACCGTTTTATCACAACACTAATTAATATTTCACTGAATTGATATTATGAAAAACATTAACCTGGGGTTTCAGTAAGGAGATATGTGAGAGAGGAGGCTAGAGGAGGCGACGGAATAAATCATCTGGTCACGTTGAGTCGATGTTCGTGGTTGCGGAGGGGGGACGAAGAGTACCGAAATCTTACGAATGCGCGATCGGGTCCTAGGATTCTGGTAGAGCACCGGAAAAATTTGCCAGTCAGTGTCATAATTTTTCTCGTATTTCTCGTAAAAATTCACTGTCGCTTCGATTTTACCGTGCTGCATAAGAATTTTTCCCCACATTTATCCGAAAAATGACTCGTGCAACAGTACCTTTTCCTACTCTTTGCGGTACATTTGGCCTGGAAAGACCATCTGAACCAACTTTACTGTGCGGGCACGGTAATTTTTCTCGTACATTTCTCTCCGTGTACTATTCTACTGTAGACAAAAATTGATTTGAAATGAATCATGAATTAATATGGGAAAAAGCTATTTCAAGCGCAAAATTAGTGTTTCAATATACAAAAATTACATTTCGATGCATAAACTTTTTAGAACTCAAGAAAGAAATATACTGTCAAAAACTTTTATCACATTTTAGTGGGACTGAAGTTCAAAGCAATTTTGTGATTGTACATTCGGAATTTCATGGAAACATCAGTGAGAACTGTAAATATCAGTTCAATTATTCCCTGAATACTAATAGACATCATCAGTAAAATTGGGGTAAACGTATCCTTAAATTTTCTATGAATTTAAAATTCAGTGTAATTTGGCCCTGAATATTCATGGAGACAAAGTCAAAATTCACGAACGGCGTCTGCCAATAATTAGCCCAGACGGGATCATAGGCGTGACGACTGTAATGCGGGATGTCTCAGGTAGGGAAATTTGGGGAGTTTCCATGGATTCGTATATTTGATAGCTGCATGGAGATATGTCAGTAGATTTGGGGGCTTGGTTGAGGTGATGCAATGCACACACTGAGGAAAAATACTTTCGTCGAAAGAGATTCAGTACTTGTCCCAAAAATAAGGACAGGTTTTTATCAAATCTGGTTGAATCAATTCATTCAGTTTTTCCCAATTTTCAAAATTTTTCAGTGTCGCGTAGAAATCGAGAATTACTTGAATATTTAAGAAATTAACTGATTTGTCAATGAAGAAATATACAGAAATTGCATGTAACTTTGTCGCTGTTAAAAGTTTCAAGCTTTTTCACTTGAAATTTTAAGAGTAATTTTTTAACAGTGAATTTAGACGTAAAAAATTCGATTCAATTTTTTCATATAGTCTTTGAGACATTAAAGACATCCAAGTATCTTTTACAGTTTGGTACGGAGACCACAGTAAGATTCAACCATTATCAATTATTAAATTTGCTAATTACATTGTGTGAGAAATTTTTGTTTTAATCATGGATATTCAGTGTCATTCAAATTACATTTTGCACAGAATTATCATTGTTTAAAACATTCTTTGTTTATAAATAAATAATTGAAATTCTTTAAACTTTCGGAAACCTAATTTTTTTAAGCATGAAATCGAGTTTTGGTAAAATTGATTGTTTATCAATTATTTATAGGAAATCTTTCTTCAAAAGTAAACTTTCAATTTTTTTCGGATGTTTAAAATGTTTTCTAACAATTCAATGTTAAGATTCAAACTTAAACCCGCAAAGTTTGAATAATAAAATCATTGTAAAATGTCTAGAAACATGGGCTCAATTGGCACTGAAATCAAAGCTCGATTACAAAAATAGAAACTCATCAAAATCAGTAGTGAAAAAATAGCCAAAGTACTTGGATATCCATAAGGGAAAAAGATTTTTGAGAAATTGCTGTATTTCAAAAACGACTCGACCGATTGAAAAAAAATTAATTCTGCCAATCAAATTTATTTGAAACAAGAATTTTTAGTGAGATTCTCTGTAGAAATTTCGGTCATTTATTTATCCTAAATCATAGTAATTATGCGATGAAATTTCAGATTTTTATACCTTGAACTTTACTTCCTTTCTGGTAGAGATTTATTAAAAATTTCCGAAAAATCCACATATACATACGGACACCCGCCTCGTATCGAAAAATAGGGAAGGGTAGAGTAAACGGACCCCTACGGTAAAACGGACCACTGACAGAAGATTGATAATGTTTGTTTTTGCTTCCGAATGGGGCAACTTCGAATTCATTTGTGGTTTGCGGTGATTAGTAAATCTGATCGAATTGCGGTTCAACGACACTTGTCTATAAAACCCCTGTGACGGTTGCGTTCCAAGAAACTCACTTTTAGTTCAGCACATTCAGTGTTCCTGATTTGAAGGAAAGAAAAAAAAACAAAAATTCCCAATTTTCTGTCAGTGATCCGTTTTGCCTTAGGGGTCCCTTTTGCTCTACCCTCCCCTCTATCCTCACGTTTTGCGATATTTTCCATCATATTTCCAGGGAGAATTAGAAAGCCCTCAAAAGCGATGATTACAAAGCCCCCATCCGGAAGGAATAGCCTATTCGCCCCTAAAAATTCTGCCAATCGTCAAGCCTCCAATGTTGACGTGTATTCAGGGATTGTTGACGCTACCCACTAATGTACACTCTATATTTTGACTCACGTATTACCAATGGCGCCATTCTTACCTCTCAGTCTTAACGGTCAGTGCCTCCCGAGCCCATTAGGAGCATAATCCTTTTCGTTTCTACGAAAGCCAGTCCCGTCTCTGAGTCTTCTCAATCAGTAATTAGCTGAGACCGTAGTCCTCACGAATCCATACGGCACATACATATCCAGCAGATACAAAACTCGAATGCAGTAGGAACATTATACACCGGAGGGAAAAAGCCGTAATACGGGTTTCAAAGTTTTAGCTTCTGTCTCCCAATAAATATAAAAGGTCTTTATTAAATCCTATTAGCCGATGCGCGGTAGCTGTGCTTTAATTAGAGGAGGTTAGACCGCACGTCAAGAGCCGGGCAGCACGAGAATGTCAAATATAGAGGGAAGATGTAGATTGTGGAGTTAACGGAAGGGAAGAAATCTTTTTATGTGTCAGGAGGAGGCGTGGCGGAGAGACCCACTTCTGTTCTTGACCTGATGAGCCTTCTCTATTATGTATAATATATAGTTACAGAGGTACTCGGGGTATTTGAACAAAATAGGCGAATTGTTTTGGTTTTCGTTGTTCAGTTTATGGAGATAATTAAGATCAATTCAATTTTTAATGATAATCTATGATAAGTACTGTAATGATTATGAAGCTTGGGGTTGGAAAATGCTAAAAGGGATTGAAGGGGATTGATTCTTGAAACGTTTCTTCATAGAGAACAAAAGTTTTGATTTTCACGGATTTGTCACCAATATAATTCTCAGAATAATATCAGTTGAGTAGGAATTGGGGATAGCCAAAGGAGAATCATTTACGTTCAGGCTTATTTCCACAAATATCGACTAGACTAAAATTCCTATAAGAACTTTTTTACAGCTGTCATTTTCCGTAAAGAAATTCAGTCTTTTTCAGGGTCTTTGTCCCTGAAAATCAAAACTTTTGTTTTGATTGTGAAAACGAAAGTTTTGATTTTCAGGGAATTGTCACCAATATTATTCGCAGAGTAATATCAATTGAGTAGTAACTGAATTAGTGATTGATTCCGGAAAAACAATTTTTTTTCTTCTGTGCTTAATTTTAATTTTTATTCAATAATTTGTAATAATTTTGGTGGAATAATTTTTACGACCGACAGGACAAAATTTCTCTGATAAAAAATAAGAATTTGCCGCCATATATATGAAATTTTATTGTTTAACATCCAATTTTTAATCAATTGTGAAACAGAAATGAATAAAAATTGATTCATAATGAAGTTTTCTCTCTGTGGAGATTGACACACATTTTGCAATGATTTTAAAACTTTTAATTTTACCTTTCTTAGTTTTAATTTAGGAAAAAATCGGTGATAAGGACAAGGAAATTAATGAAGTATTCCTTAAAATCAAAACTTTATTCTTCTGTGCTTAATTTCAATTTTTATTCAGATTTGTAATAATTTTTACTATCATTAGAACAAAATTTCTCGGATAAAAAAGAATAATTCACCTACAAATATATCAAATTTTATTGTTTAAGATCCAATTTTTACTAAATTTTGGAATAGAAATGAATAAAAATTGATTCATAATGAAGTTGCCTCTCTGTGGAGAGTAATGACCATTTTTCAATAATTTTAACATTTTGAATTTTAACTTCCAATTTAAAATTAGAAAATTTGATATTTGAACTTTCAAGTGCTAATTTAATTCTGCATTTTAAAGCGTTGGAATCCATTTTAGAAACATGAAAAAAATTATTTAGTTGACGTTCCAAGAAAATTTTATAAAATGATCAAAAAAAACAGCAATTTTTAAAGATCAAAGCTTTTTTCATAGATAATTTCTCAAATATCATCTCTTCCCTCCAAAAATGCTTTCCCAGAATTGCAACGAATGTCCCCATTCCTTGAAATTTCAAACAATTCGCATAATCGATTTATCGGAAAACAACCAAAGAAAATAAACGAAGAGAATTTTCCTGAATTTTCGTCACGCAGTTCAATTAAAAAATCCGATAGCAGAAAATCTCTGAGCGCACGAAACTGCAAAGCCACTTGGATTATCCCCCGGAAGAATAATGGTCCCACTAACTGAATTGCGTCACTATTTTTTCCCAAAACGACTCAAGATGAGCCTTTCCAATTCTTCAATACATCGCCCGTCCTGTGGGAACGATCGATGTTTCCCCGCTACGGATAATCTTTCGTTAGAGCGTCTTCTGCGCCAAGAATATGGCTCTTCGATCGGGAACTCTCCAGAGGGTATGTATCCAATGCTCGTGATACGATGACTCTCATTTCTCGATATACCCCAAAGACCAGGCGATGTGGGAAACTCGTAATCCAAAAAATCTGAGAGTCGAGGTATTTTCCATGGTCGTACACTCTATCATATTTTTAATCTCATTGTGGCTATTTGAATGCGCAACATATTGACGGAAGACAAAAGACTCGTGGGTGGCACACGACCCTTCCCTTCCGGTTCCTCTCGGGGGAGCCACACGTCGCACTTTTATGACACATGTGCCAACTTCAAAGTGCCCAATACATATATTCAAAACTGAGGAGCGAGGGGGAGTGAGTGAGAGGGCGGGGGGGGGGAGAGGGAGAGACGCCTGGGGAAAATGACCATTAGGAGGGAAATCCTTCACTGCCATTACGGCTCAATACTTTGAAGATTTGTTGGGACAGACAGAGACATTAATGTTCCACGACTCCCCATTATTGAGAGTCATTAGTCTCAAACTCGGAGCACCTTGTTGGATTTTGCTCGGCAAATGTACCTTGTAATAACCCAGTGTTAATGTTCGCTTGGCTCAGTCAACCTTAGAGGCACGTCGTTAACTTCGTATTTAACGCTTTTTATTAATTTATGATTGGGAGTTTGCGTCCTTCTGCACGTAGCGTAAGTAGGATATTTCGGATGGTAATGAAGAGGCAGTAAAAATATGTGATTGTGCTGGGAGAAACACTTAGCGCTGGCGGAGAACTACATGTGCCGCGTGAGAATGTTTGATGGAGAGAGACAGATTTAGTTGAGGGAATTTGACCAAGTTCATGGAAGGAAATTTAGCATTTTTCACAAAAGTTGAATTTTTGTTGTGATTATTATAAATATTTGGAGAAGAATTCGATCTGTTGGTGGGAAAAAAATGTAATCTATTGGATGACAGTCATTTGATCTGAGAGAAAATGTACATTGATGAGGAAAGAATATTTGTTTCCCAAAAAAAATTGTTCCCTCGAAATTATTTCAGTAGCGAAGTGGTAAACCGGTTTAAGTCGATTTCGACTATTGACCAGTTTTTAGTGAATATCACGGAATGGAAGGGAGATAGCTAGATTTTTGTTAAAACCTTTTTTGTAGCACTCAATTTGCTCTAGAAAAAAGGTCGTTACGAAAATTTTGTTACCTCCTTTAAATTCGGAGATATTCTTCAAAAATGCAACTAAGAGATAAGTCGTCTTAAACCGTTTTACCACTTCGCTACTGATTTGGTTTCGGAATTATCATTTGTTCCATGGAAATGACATTCTCAATAATATTCACTTAATGGCAAAACCGGAACCTCATATAATTCTCTGTGGAACGAATGTATTTACCCGAAAGACATGTAAATGTCTCACAAGTCAAAATCCTTTGACAAATATTTTTTCTTCTCATTGAGAGATATTTCTTTCTTTCAAAACAATTTGATTAATGATTGTTGTCAATTTTTGTTGCTGCCGACTTGAACATGGCACACTGTTAGAAATTTCTTGATATTTCAGTCACAGTGCCATCCGAATTTTCGATATTGTGAGTGTGAATTCAATTTTAAATGATGGCGTTCACAAAATTTCTCATTCGTGTTGAAAATTCAGGAAAATTGGGTTTTTCGCATTAAATGTTACATACAATTCAATTCAATTCAATACAATTCATAGAATTCAATTTACAATAGATTGACAATTCAGAAAAGTTGTTGCCTGAATTTTCAAAATTTGCAATGTTTTTCAGTGTCGTACCTGAAATTCGAGAATTACTCGATGAATATTCAACACATTAACTGATTCGTAAATGAAGAAATATACAGAAATTGCATTTAATTTTGTTGTTGTTGTTAAAAATTTCAAGTCAAAAACTTGAAATTTTAAGAGTAATGTTCTAACAGTGCAAGGGAATTTTACTAAAGCAAAAAAATCATCCTTAAAATATTAAAAATATATTTTCGATTCTTCCAGAAACATTTTTTGTGCTATTTTACATGGATGGTAGAATTTTTTATTAAAAAAAGAAAACAAAATTAGCTGTGTAGAAGTCCAATCCCAAAAAACTAACTCGTAATTATTATCGCACCCATTTTTTCGAAAATTTTGAAAAAAAAAATCTCTGTAGCCCAAAAATTGGAGGCCCCGGGCTATTTTAACATTTCAAACAATTATTTTTCTTGCGTTAATCATTCATTTTTAAACATATCTAATCAATCTTCCTTGCATCCACCACCCAAGCCCCAATCAGATTTCCGAACCAACGGAAGCTCCAAGAATCCGCATGCACCAGCTTCTGAGAAACCTCGCATTGAAATAATCCCCTATGAAAATTATTATTCCTCAGCCTTGTCTCTCCATAACCGTTCCCTCACTCGTGCATGAATATTGTCAGCAAAACAAAGCCATAACGATAATACCAACAATGATACGTTCCCCAGCATTCAGCATTAAAATATCGTCGATCCTTTTATTAGCGCAACTTTTCCTAAATCACAATGCCTCCATTTTTTAATCCCCATTCCCCACATGAATGCAGCATTACATCAGATACCACCGACTGAACTTTCTTCTGATCCATGAATTAGACGCAGTAAATGGAATAGTGGCGTATTGACATACGCGTATGCAGGAAGAAAAATGCGATAGCCACCGCTTGGGATTTTAATACCTCCAGTGCGTACATACACCGAATGACGAGGGAAAAAAAACCCCAATGAAAAAAAAAAAACAAAAGGGTGGAGAGAACAAGAGTGGTAAAAATGAATCGATAGGCGGAGTTTTTCGAGACGCGCCGCAAGAGGCGCTTCACCGAGTGAATCGTGTGGAAGGGGCAGAAGGCAATAGGCGGAGTCAAGCTGATTTAGAGCCGCCATTTTGTGACAATGGATGAGAGGGGGGATATGACTATCTGATTGGCTGATCTACGAACTTCTCTCCCGTCCTGGACAGGGGTTTCTACAGATTGTTCGGTTGTCTCCGACGGATACTCCAGCCACCCGGGACAAGTGCTCCCTACTACCATTAGTTTTCACCCTCCACCCCCCTCCCCCCCCCCCCCCCCCTCGCCCCTCCACTCGCCCCTCGCGACCCCTATGACAATCTCATTTCACGATTTTCCATACTGTAATTTTGCGTAATATAAGTGTATCGCAGCTCTCGCATGCCGATCTGATTTCTTCATGCCGTTTTTTTTTTGTCATAAAATATTGTTGATGATAGCAAAAATAATTGGCGGCATTACAATAACGAGGGGGATGGGGCGGGGAGGGAGGGGTAATTGAGACTAATTGGTGTCATAGGAGTAGGCAGATTTAATGTGCATTCCACGTGAGGTAGCAATGAACCCGGCGGATATTTACGACCTAGGACAATCGGTAACTCAATGCGTGTCACTTCCGCGGATCGCATCATCGGTCAGATTACCGGCTTAAGATTTGGGGATGGGGCGTATATCGTGTATCGTATCTCATCTAGATATTCAGCAAAGTTATCAAGATTAACTCTTCGCGCGCTTTTGTACACATGTGTGTTGGGTGTGTGTGTGTGTGTGTGTATCTGGCCGTTGATCTGCTTCGCGGAGACACGTGGCACTGTTGATCGTTATTTCTATGCTTAGTCTTCTTGATTTCAATCTGTATTTTTATTTTGGGATTCTGGTTCTCCTTGAGGTGGAAGGGAATGAATATGTTTCAACGGTGATTATGTCAATTGTGATCGTTAACACGTGTATTTAAGGGGGATATCTTGCGGTTGCGGTGGAGATTTTTTTTCGAGGGGTAATTGGGGATTTGATGGTTATGATGGTATCTCAATTATTGTTTTATGGGGAAAAGCTGATTTTATGGGGAATTGTGATTGGGGGGTTCAAGCGGTTTAAGGAGCTGGTGAACGTACATTTACATACATTTGTGGTTTTTTTAATTGGTTGTTTAATATTGTTGCTGGATTTGAACGGGTACTTCGTTGGCAATTGCGACTGCAGTGGCTTTCGATAGGTGAATTAAGGGGTATTTTTCGTGCTTGCGTTGAAGATTAATTGTTTCAAGTCCGGGGTAATCGGTGTTTTGATAGTTGTGGGGCTATTTTAATCGTTGGATTTTGAATGAAAGCACCAGTTGCACTTACAGTTCAAAAACATGTCATCTCCGACTTTCTTTAATGAATAATTTAATATTTTCACGTTTTATTGGCCAATTTATCTGCTATTGCAGCCGGTAATATACACACGGAAAGAGTATGAAATTAAAAAACCTATTGTTATTGTTGTTATTATTGAAATTAATAATAACTTCAAAATTTGCTTCATCTTAACAGAATTTTTACTCGTGCTAAATTATGATGATGTCTCAATTATTGTTTTGTGGGGAACAGTTGATCTTATGGGGGAATTGCGATTGGGGCGTTTAGGCGGTTTTAAGGAGCTGGTGAACATACATTTAAATACATTTGCGGTTTTTTTATTGATTATTTGATATTCTTTTTAAGCTGGATTTGAATGGATATTTCGTTGTCAATTGCGACTGCAGTGGCTTTCGATGGGTGAATTGAGGGGTATTTTTCGTGTTTGCGTTGACGATTAATCATTTCAGGTGGTGGATAATCGCTGTTTCGATAGTTATGGGGCTATCTTAATCGTTGGATTTTGAATCAAAACACCAGTTCCACTTATAGTTCGGAAATATGTCATCTACGATTTTTTAAATGAATGATTCAATATTTTCACGTTTTGTTGACAACTTTATGTGCTATTGAGGTCGATATTACACATGGAGATAATGGCAAATTAAAAAGCTTATTGTTATTGTGGTTATTATTGAAATTAGTAATAACTTCATTTTTTTTTCCATGCATTCAGTGGAGATTAATTGATCTGTTTCATGATCTAATGTAACTATCAACCTATATAAATAAAAACCTAATGTAAAAATTAAAATATATAAACAAAAAACACGGGGATCCAAAAAAGCTAAAGTAGGTAATAATCATATAAATGATTTAGATTTGAACAGTTTAATATATGATGATAAACATGGTTTCGACTAACGTTATTTTAGAGGATTTTAATTTTTTTTTAACACAATTTTTTTAGTCACAAGTACAAATGGATTCAGTGTAAACAATGGCTTGCCCGCAGGAGATTGTATATCTCAGGGTATAATAAAATGCGTTCAAATTCAAATCAACGCACATTTGCATTCTTGCCCCTCTTTGGTTACGTTTCTCCTCGCCACTTTTTCTCTTCAGCTTTCCCCAATACCTTTTCCGTCTTTTCGAGGCTATCACACCTTTTCTTTGGATATAGGAGGCTCCCTGAGCACTTCGACTTCAGCTGCTCTTTCTAATACGAAAATCCTAATTTTATGCATGAATTACGATTTCATGAATTAGCTTAGACGATTCAATTTTAATTGAAAAAAAAAGGACTTGATTTTGAGCCAAAGTAGCAGTTGCACGTCAATTCAAACATGTTTCTCCATACATGTAATTTTTGTTTTTTTAATAACAAATATAACCTTTCAAGCTTCGTGGGAATTCTGTTCACAACTGCGGTGGCAGTTTCTTATATTATACTTCGAGTGGAAATTAATTTATTCATTTCCTGAATAATCATAGACTTTCTAGTTAAGATGTTATCTTAACATAGAAACCTAAATTTTAAGGAAAAAATTATGGAATTGAACATTGATATTCAGTTATCGAATTTTTAGTCTGAAATTGGTACATTTTTTAAATGGAATCTTTATTTGTTTAGAATAAAAGATTTGGTAATTTGTAAACACAGGTATTTTTTTTGCAAAATACACTGCAATTTCAATTTTTATTCGGGATTCATTTACTCACGTGGTGGGTAATTCCTGACTCTATTTTTTCATAAAATTCTACTATCCGTAAAAAGATAATTTCGAAGAATAACATTCGAGTAAAATTACTCTCAATAATTCTACATTTTGCTGCCTCAAAAATTTTCATATTCCCAACTATCTCAGGTATTCCGTTGACACCAAGAATCTTGACAAACGAAGAGAGAAAAACTAATCTAGCATTTCATAGTATTTCATTGACAAATGCAATTACAATATCCGTTGGAGATTATTTTATTCACGTCGTGGATAATTCCTGACTCCATTTTAACATAAAATTCTATTTTACCTAAAAATATAATATCTAAGAATAGCACTCAAATAAGATTCCTCTCAATAATTCCTCATTTTCTAAAAACCCCTAGAATGAAACGAGCATCAATTTTCCACCCACGTCATCCCCATTCACTCCCCAAAAATTCTTCATACTCCCAACTATCCCAGGTATTCCGTTGACACGAAGAATCTTGATGAAGGAAGATGGAAAAACTAATCTAGCATTTCATAGTATTTCATTGACAAATGCAATTACAATATCCGTTGGAGATTATTTTATTCACGTCGTGGATAAGTTCTGACTCCATTTTAACATAAAATTCTATTTTACCTAAAAATATAATATCAAAGAATAGCACTCAAATAAAATTCCTCTAAATAATTCCTCATTTTCTAAAAACCCCGATGATGAAACGAGCATCAATTTTCCACCCACGTCATCTCCATTCACTCCCCAAAAAATCTTCATACTCCCAACTATCCCAGGTATTCCGTTGACACTAAGAATCTTGATGAAGGAATATGAAAAACTAATCTAGCATTTCATAGTATTTCATTGACAAATGCAATTACAATATCCGTTGGAGATTATTTTATTCACGTCGTGGATAAGTTCTGACTCCATTTTAACATAAAATTCTATTTTACCTAAAAATATAATATCAAAGAATAGCACTCAAATAAAATTCCTCTAAATAATTCCTCATTTTCTAAAAACCCCGATGATGAAACGAGCATCAATTTTCCACCCACGTCATCCCCATTCACTCCCCAAAAATTCTTCATACTCCCAACTATCCCAGGTATTCCGTTGACACGAAGAATCTTGATGAAGGAAGATGGAAAAACTAATCTAGCATTTCATAGTATTTCATTGACAAATGCAATTACAATATCCGTTGGAGATTATTTTATTCACGTCATGGATAATTCCTGACTCCATTTTAACATAAAATTCTATTTTACCTAAAAATATAATATCTAAGAATAGCACTCAAATAAGATTCCTCTCAATAATTCCTCATTTTCTAAAAACCCCTAGAATGAAACGAGCATCAATTTTCCACCCACGTCATCTCCATTCACTCCCCAAAAAATTTTCATACTCCCAACTATCCCAGGTATTCCGTTGACACGAAGAATCTTGATGAAGGAAGATGGAAAAACTAATCTAGCATTTCATAGTATTTCATTGACAAATGCAATTACAATATCCGTTGGAGATTATTTTATTCACGTCATGGATAATTCCTGACTCCATTTTAACATAAAATTCTATTTTACCTAAAAATATAATATCAAAGAATAGCACTCAAATAAAATTCCTCTCAATAATTCCTCATTTTCTAAAAACCCCTAGAATGAAACGAGCATCAATTTTCCACCCACGTCATCCCCATTCACTCCCCAAAAATTCTTCATACTCCCAACTATCCCAGGTATTTCGTTGACACCAAGAATCTTGACGAACGAAGATGGAAAAAGTAATCTAGCGCCGTCAGAGGCTATGGATACGAGGGTTGTACAGAAGTTGAGCATTTCGGCGGGCCGAGGGGGGGGAAGTTGTCGCGGATGGCGAGGGAAGAGAGGGGTAAGTAAGTCAAGTTAACGCCCGCGTGAGGGTGGGGCCCCAGGTGTCGAAGCTGGTCGTAGGCGTTGCTACAGCGACCCGAGTCCAGCCGAGCTGAGACGAGCATCGTCACCGACTACTCCCGAGTGTGGATGAACGTGGGGGCCTCGCGGACCCCGTGTTTTCATGCGCTTTAGTTCCGCGCCGGGTGCCACGATAGTTGCATCGATGAGTGGTGCGCGCGTGCGTGCGTTTTAAAACAACACTCATTTTTAAATTAACTACTCCCCGTATCAAAATCAGTTAAACAATAACAATTTAATCAATTGTGCTGTTTACACCATGAGTTTATGAATCACTGATCGTGTGTGGATTATGATAAGTTGAATGTTGACGGGTGATAACGCGAACCGGATGACTTTTGGAAATGACAGGCAGACCATTGGACCAGCCGTGATATATTCACTGTGCTGCATTCATTGAGATTAATCGCGTTATTGATGTCTTTTATAAACATCACAATGTGTCGTGTGTGTGTACAGTGTAGTGTATTGGTGATAACATAGTGTTTATCAACGAGAGTAATAATATAAGAGGATTCAAACTGTTCGGTTTATTGCTGGATGGGGGACTTTTAACTGAGGTAAGAGATATTTTTTTAAAAGTGATTTCATCGGTGATGCTGTTATCGCGACAGACCCCCATCTCCGTGTCTTCATATCGCGGGGGTGGCG
>NW_021680447.1:616736-674975 GCF_001412515.2 Diachasma alloeum | reverse complement strand
GTGGGGGGGGGGGGGAGTGTTATCAGAAGATGAAGCCTAGTGAATTATCTGTCATCGGTAGATTTCAGTGCAATCGACGTTTCTCGGAGTGTGATTTTTTATTCTTAAAAGAGTCGTGTTGTTTTGTTAATGACGCACACGTGGTGGGGTATTTTTATTATCAATTGGTAGTTTGAGGGTTTTAGTAGGGGACGTGGATTACGTGATATCGAGTGCCGACGGAGACCGTTGCTATGTTGAATACGCGGATATTTTCCATGGAAATCGATAAATGTGAGGGGATGTCACGCTAATGTCGCGATTTGCGAGAGTAGATGGTTTTTTTTGAAATTTTTCGAGAGAGTTCGGGGGACTGGTGACTTGGATGGAGGTGATAGTCTCACGTTGCGTTATGCAAAACGATTAACTTGTTGGAGTTATTAATTGGAGTTAACAATAGCCTATTGCCACGGGGATTGATGAAAATAGGGGCTGATTCTCGCGCCTGTCTGTCCGTGAATTTTCACATTAAGACGTGAGTGATGAGCGCAAGAGTAATACGGGAAAAAACGCATTGAGTGGAAACAGACGGTCGGTATGGAGTGTAATTAGTCATTAGCAAGTATAATGGATATTCCGGGCTTTGTATTTTCATTTATTAGGCGTGATGGGCCTTCTCTATTAGCACAGTGACGCATTCGAAATTATTTCTTGAGGGCTTTCGTGGTGAGAGGTGGGCTCAGCATATTATTTGTAGTGTTGGCCATTTTAATGGACTTTTTCGTTGTTTGTGGGTCATTTTTATGGGGCAATAGCAATGTTGGAGAGGAGAATTGAATGATCAGGAGATTTTCGCTGGCGTAAGAGCATTCTAATTGGCGGAGATTTATTATTTCATTTTTGGGCAGCAGTTTGGGGGCATTTTTGAAAACCAAATTGATCAGTGAGCTCTATTCTTGAAATGGAGAAAAATTTCGGTGAATTGTTAACATTGAAATTTAGAAAAAAATAGAATGTTTTTGGGTCAATTGTATTTAAATATTTAATTTTTTGTTGGAGTTTTACTGAAAATTTCTGAAGCTAATAGAAGTTGGAGGTGAAGGATTGGTATTCGTTCCATTATGTTTTGAAAGAATGGAGTATTTTAATGGACTATTTCGTGATATGTACAGCTCATTTTTATGGAGCAATAGTTATGTTGTAGTTGACAATTGATGGATCGGAGAATTTCACTGTCGTAATTTCGTTATAATTGTTGGAGATTTATTATTTAATTTTTGGGCAGCACTTTGTGTGGATTTTATTGAAAATTTGAAACAAATTCATAAGTGACATCTACCTATTTTTTCCATGGAGAAAAATTACGATGAAATACTTACATTGAAATGTAGTAAAGAATATAATATTTTGGGGCGTTTCTACCTAAATAGCCATTTTTTCATTGGATTTTTCATAAACAATTTTTGAGCTAATAGAACTTAGAGGTGAATTCTAAGGGAAATCTCTTGAGATTTGTTTTCATTTCATTATGTTAAAAAAATTGAGTATTTCAATCGACTATTTCGTGATATGTAGCTCATTTTCATGAGATGATAGCACTGTTGCAGTTGAATATTGAACGTCAGGAGAATTTCGCTGTTAAATTTCATTCTAATTGTTAGAGATTTATTATTTCATTTTGGAGCATCACTTTATGTGGATTTTATTCAAAACTTGAAACGAATTGACAAGTGGCATCTACTTATTTTTCCCATGGAAGAAAAGTTCGATGAAATATGAACATTGAAATATAGCCAAAAATATCATGTTTGGGAGGCATTTCTATACTTAAATATTGAATTTTTTATTTGAGTTTTGGTAAAAATTTCTTACACCAATAGAATTCAGAGCCGAATTCTAAGGGAAATCTTTTGAGATTTGTTTTCATTTCATCATATTAAAAAAATTGAGCATTAATCTACTATTTCGTGATAATTAGCTGCATTTTATGAGATAATAACAATGGTTCATGTCGTAATTTCATTTCAGTTATTTGATACTTACTGCTTTATTTTTGATGATCACTTTGTCTAGTTCCCATTAAAAAATTTCGATGAAATATTAACTGTAAAATATAGCAAAAATTCTAACGTTTTAGGGATATTTTTACCTAAAATTGTTGCATTTTTCATAAAAATTTCTGAAACCAATAGAATTTAGGGCTGAATTCTAATGGAAATTTTATTGGATTTGTTTTCATCCCATTACAATTTGAAAAAATCGAGATTTCCTTCTAGCCGGTTTGATATCAGTTTCATCGAATTACGTGTAGGGTGATGTTGGCTGAGATAGTCATACCGCAGACCGGGATAATTTGAATAATTGCATAAAAATGTGGGCATGAGAGACATTACACTCGGGGTTATTTCGAATACCTCAATGTGTATTTAACGTTTTTGAAATTTCTTGCTTGATTTGTATCCATCTTTCACACGAATACCCCAAGAACTTCATCAATCATCGAAAACTTCACTTCTGTTTACCTTCTGCACCAGACGATTTCGTGGTTTTAACGTTGAAATTATAAAATCGAAACAGTTTGCGGTTCGGGACACGTGCGACGGCGCGCGAAAGAGTATTGAAATACCCACATAATGCACCGCATTGACCGCAGGGTTATCGCTCTCCTTCTTCATTTTCAGCTTAATCTTTTTGTGGCGGTATTGAGTTACCGATGACTCACGAAATCTCAGAGCGCAGCCACTTCTTTGCCGATTACCGACGCAATCTTGTAGCATTCGCCCTCAGTCTCTTTGCATAAATGCTGTCGCTTGATAGCTGATAGTGGAAAACACATGTTAACATGAGTAAAATACTGAGGGTCGAGTTCAAATACAAATCCACTCTTAATAAAAATATAACTTTAATAACAATAACTTTCTTAATAATCAATTTTTTGCAAAGTTCATTATAGTTTCCTGTGTAATATTCCATAACTATGATGCTCGTCATATAAAACTGAATATTTTTTCTGTCAGATGAATCCTTCCAATGCAAAAGCATTCTGCTATTTCTGAATGATGGAAATTATTTTATTATACAGTTTTTTATTTGCAAATAAATTTTGTTTTCATTCATTTTCATTGTCCAACGGTTATTTCTCGTCTCCTGGGAAGAAAAACAGCACCAGCACTGGAAATTTTATTGCGTAGCACGTGAAATTTGTGCGGTTATATGAAATTTTTGAAAAATCTCCGCAAGTTTTATCAGAAATCACTAGAAATTGTACCTCAACAGTACTAGAATTTTTATAAAGAATTTTTCTCCGTATATAAATTCTGAATAGATATAGTGAATTAATACTGGGGGTTCAAGTAAAATATAAATGCACACTCAGTGAAAATATCTCTTTAATAGCAATAACTTTCTTAATAATCAATTTTTTGCAAAGTTCATTATAGTTTCTTATGTAATATTCCATAACTATGATGCTTGTCATATAAAACTGGATTTTTTTTCCGTCATATGAATCCTCTCAATGCAAAAGCATTCCGCTATTTCTGAATGATGGAAATTATTTTATTATACACTTTTTTATTTGCAAATAAATTTTGTTTTCATTCATTTTCATTGTCCACCGGTTATTTCTCGTCTCCTGGGAAGAAAAACAGCACCAGCACTGGAAATTTTATTGCGTAGCACGTGAAATTTGTGCGGTTATATGAAATTTTTGAAAAATCTCCGCAAGTTTTATCAGAAATCACTAGAAATTGTACCTCAACAATACTAGAATTTTTATAAAGAATTTCTCTCCATGTATAAATTCTGAATAGATATAGTGAATTAATACTGAGGGTTGAGGTAAAATACAAATGCACACTGAGTGAAAATATAACTTTAATAACAATAACTTTCTTAATAATCAATTTTTTACAAAGTTCATTATAGTTTCCTGTGTAATATTCCATAACTATGATGCTTGTCATATAAAACTGGTTTTTTTTCCGGCATATGAATCCTCTCAATGCAAAAGGATTCCGCTATTTCTGAAAGATGGAATAGTATATTTCGTAACGAGTGCAAAAAAGTGTTTTTTCGCGAGTGGGAGGTTTATATCACGAGCCGAAGGCGAGTGATATAATCCCACGAGCTAAAAAACATTTTTTCACTAGTTACGAACAATATTTTTCATCACAATGTGGCGCTCCGCGTGCCTAAAAGTCCACTTTTCGTCACAGCGTGATGAAAATTATTTTATTATACGAGTTTTTTATTTTCAAATAAATTTTGTTTTCATTTATTTTCGCTATCCACCGGCCATTTCTCGTCTCCTTCCCGTACGTGGGAGAAGTTCTCTAGAAAAACTGTAGTACTAGCACGGTAAAAAGGGCGCAGAGTGACGGCCAGGAGAAAAATTCCAGCGCTGGCACTGGAAATTTTATTGAGTAGTGCGTGAATTTTTCTCGTTCTTATATGAAATTTTCGTAGAAACCCCTAAGGATATCCAAGTCCTTTGGCTATTTTCTTCTCCAGTGAAATGCTTTTCTACTTGTGTAGTCGAACATCAGAGCTTTCACTTGAACCCCATTTGACCCTTCATTTGATTTAAACTTTGCACGTCTGAATTTGAACCTCAATATTGAACCTTTAGAAAACATTTTAAAAATCTGAAAAAAATAGAAAGTTCACTTTTGGAGGAAATGACGATTATTTTCTATAAATAATTTATCAACAATCAATTTTCCATCATAAAATCATTTGTTCGGAATCGTAACAAATTTATTCATTTTCAGAATTTGACCACAAATCAATTTTATGACTAAAAAAAATGAAGTTTCGGACAGTTTAAATAATTTCAATTATTCATTTATAAACAACGAATGTTAAAAAAATAATTTTGTGCAAAATAATTTGAAAGACGCTGAATATTCGTGATTTTTTTTCAAATATTTCTCACGTAATTTAATTGGGAAATTTGATGATTGAAAATGGTTGACTCTATAGTGTGGTCTGTACTAAACTGTAAAAGATACTTGGATATCCTTAAGGCTTTCCTACTTTTGTAGTTGAACATCAGAACTTTCATTTCGGCCTCATTAGACCCTAAGTTTTCGAACATTTACAATGATTCTATTATTAAAATTTAAAAAAAACGAAAGTAAATTTTTATTATTATTTATTTATTATTTAAACTTTAAAAAAACGGAAGTAGAATGTTTACTTTTGGAGAAAAATTGACGAAATTATTAAAAAATTGCAGTTTTCGCAAATTACGAGCATTTTCTATAAATAATTTACAAACAATCAATTTTCCACCGTAAAAATCATTCGCTCGGAATCATAACAAATTTATTCCCATTCAGAATTTTACCAGAAACCGATTTCATGCTCAAAACATCAGGTTTCTGAACATTTAAACAATTTCAATTATTTATTCATCAGCAACGAATGTTTAAAAAATATCAATTCGGTGAAAAATATAATTTGAATGAGGGCAATTTTTCTCACGCAATTTAATTGACAAATTTGATGATTCAAAATGCTTCAATCTATAGTGTGGTCCATACTAAACTGTAAAAGATACTTGAATAACCTTAACAGCACTAGAATTTTTCATAGCCGGTGGATTGGGATTTTTTTCCAGCACCAGCGCTAGATTTTTTCGAAAGAATTTCTCTCGTCTACAAATTCCGAATAGAAATAGTGAATATGTCGGGGTCTCCGCACCGTCGGGCGCCGATCAGGTTCAACAAAACTCACCAGTCACCGTAACATCCATGAGAAAGTTTGGGTATATGTATCATTACACGGGGATACACGCACAGATCACATCATAACTTCAGTAATATATTATCATGCGACCGAATGTTGTATATGATGTAGTTACAGACAGGCGTGTTGACTTCAGCATAAGGCGGGGAGGGCAGACGCCTGGGGCATCCCACGCCGTCCACTCGGGGCCTCAACTTTTTGGATTAGAAATTCGTCCGATCGAAATTGTTTCAACATCGCATAAAACTTGAATTCATTCTTCGATAATGGTCTTTTGAATTTACGAGGAGAGGGAACTCAAAGGTGACTTCATCAGGCCTATCAGCTACATGACAGTTTGACTTTGTTCCGTGTAACATTCCCAGATTACCCGAAATAAGATAAGATTGTGCAGTGGACGGAAATCGAAAGGCTTCGGTTCGAATGACCACGGACATTTTTATTCTTTATTCTTTATCACTAAAGTCGTGAAATTGAGGTGTATTTATTCGACTCATTATGAATAACAGGCTTAGATAAATAGGGAAAATACATGGAGATGAATTCATATTGAAATTCATTAGTTTATTCAATGATTTTATTGTTTTTATTTATAATTCAGTAGTGAAGCGGTAAACCGAGTTAAGTCGATTTTGACTATTAGCCAGTTTTTGCTGAATATCTCGGAATCTAAGAGAGATAGCAAAATTTTTCTCATGACTTTTTTTATAACGCTCTATTGGCTCTACAAAAAAGGTCATGACAAAAATCTTTCTATCTCTTTTAGATTCCGAGATATTCGTCAAAAACTAGCCAATAGTAAAAATCGACTTAACCCGGTTTATCGCTTCGCTACTGAATTATTATTGTTCATCCATTTGGTTCCTTTGTCTTGGAGGAATTTTCACCGAAATTGCTGTAAGAAAATGAGCAAATTTAGTGAATTTTATAGTTGCAAAAGTGGAGATATTTTATTTTCTATTAGACTTCAATTGATAAAATTCCTCAAACATTAGAATAATTTCACATTATTTTCAACATAAATTTTTGTCTGTGGAACTAGTCGTCATTTTTCTCCATAATTATTGAATTTAAATTACAAACCTTTTTTTTTCATCTTACGACAGTCAGAATGGGCTTTATTTCAGGATTAACTCACAGATTTCCCGACACATACAGATTTCCATATTTGCGAACATCATTATTCTTCTGTCTTGGAGGAATTTCCACCAAAATTCCAGTAAAAAACACGAGCAAGCCTTGTGAGAAGTACAATATATTGTCCTCACAAAAATGGAGGTATTTCATTTTCTACTAGAATTCAGTTCAAAAAATTCTTCATACATTAGTAGAATAATTTTACAGTATTTTCAACATAAATTTTTGTCTGTGCAACTAATCGTCATTCTTCTCCATAATTATTGAATTTAAATCATAAAACTTTCATTTTTCCATGTTACGCTTTATTTCAGGATTAAATCATAGATTTCCCCGATACATACAGATTTCCATATCTGCGAACATCATTATTCTTCTGTCTTGGAGGAATTTCCACCGAAATTTCCAGTAAAAATGAGCAAGTATAGTGTACAATACAATATATTGTCCCCACAAAAATGGAGGTATTTTATTTTCTACTAGAATTCAGTTGAAAAAATTCCTCAAGCATTAGAATAATTTTACATTATTTTCAACATAAATTTTTGTTTGTGCAACTAGTCGTCCTTCATCTCCATAATTATTGATTTTAAATCGCGAAAGTTTAATTTTCCCATATTACAGCAGTCAGAATGGTCTTTATTTCAGGATTAACTCATAGATTTCCCGATACGCTGAGAAAGAGACGTAGTGTTTACTGAGATAGAGATTTCCATATTTGCGAATATGATGACATTTTCATGGGTAGTGGCTAGAATAGTATCAGCGAATTTCAATGCGGTTTAAACGTTTATGTCGGACAATATGAGAACAAAGTCACCGTAAATAACCCAAACAGATACTTTATCATGAATTGCTAATTTATCACGAGACTGATTTTTACAAAAAATTTACATGAGCAAATGACAGATATATTTTACACAATCGAATCCGGAAAGACAGGGCTTGGAAAGTTAGCCTTTCATTTCATAAAATATTTCTTCCCGCGTATATCCCTTATCAGCCCCAACTTATCACAATTATTTCTCGTTTTGGAGCATTATCATGTTGTCTCTCTTGACAAACCACTCAATGTCAATGGTCTCCTATCACCAATGCCCCCAAAATCAGTGCTGAATCTACCTTCGTCGTGGTCACTAGATCAGTTATCCCATATCGTTACACGAGAATCTTACATCAACTTCAACTTCGTAAATTTCGTGTTTTAACCGGCTGAACTTCATCAAGATACCCACAACAATCACTATCTCTCCTCAAATTGTCTCCTCCGGTGATACGTAAGTGAAAAATTCCAGGTGAAAAAGGTTACGATTAAATTACATACAATTTAAATTCCGTTATCTGTTGAATGCTTCTCAAAAACTACGGGTTATTTAATCGCTAAGATACCTACTTAGCAGCCGAATGAACTTTAATTCATATAATTGTTCACATGAATTATTCACGAAAAGCGTTCGTCAAAGACATTTCTTCCTGCGATCGTTCTCGATATGAATTGATTGATCTATTTGTTATCACAGAGACGAAGAGTTCAGTTTCTCGCGGCCTTTTTTCCACTCCAAACATAATTAACCTCTTATATTTAGCAGCGCGTATTTGACAATGGATGCAGCCGATGATTATTGATCATCAGGTTAATCTTGAAAATAAATTAATTGAAATGATTGATTGACGCGCATCGTAGAGGTTGTACCCATCAGTATTTTCGGACTCTCGTTGAATTTAAAATGGAACAGGTATAAATTTTCTTATCGCTTTCGATTAACTCTGTCCCCCGTGTTCTTTAAGCCCTAATCTTATCGATGCCCACATTTTGGGATATATCTTATCTGCTATTGTTTTCGAGTATTTTATTTGCCGTTGATCGAAAGACACCGGAGTTGAGACGATTTTTTTTCTCACAGGTGAGAGATCAAGTGCAAAGACAACACGCATTGTTGTTGGTATACGGTAATATGTAAGTACAGCATTCAGAGTAATTGTGGATTGGGAATGTTCGGATATCGATGATTATCCGCGAAATCGTTTGGGCTTCGTCAATAATTCACTCCCGAATTAACACTTTCGTATTTGATCTGATTCGATGTTCCTGGAGCGATCGATTGACGCATCTTTCGGCCCCGATGTCCTTGCTTGATCAATCGGTGAATATTGCACATGCATATTCACCGATATTCACTCAGAGATGAAGCGCCCAATTAAGAGAATCTCACGGGGATGACCGGATTGTATTTCACTACAACCGATCGTTCTTCATTGTTCTGCATCACCGCTCATGTCGAAATTTCTTGCTATCAATTGGGACGTTGGAATTGATAAGTGGGCGCTATATTATTTTCACCTTGCCCTATCTTCGAGTATTTTCACGCGTGTTTGTGATTCATTTCATCAATCACTTTGACTTTCTCTGCGGACGAAAATCGCGACGTTTTTAGAAATTGCTCAGACCTCGTTAGAAATACCTGGAACGAATTATAGCTCCTGAATGTTTGATTTACGTTATCTCGGAATTTAAAAAGCAGCCGTCCAGGTTTCAAAGTCCTTCTGCGGGTCAGGTTATCAATCAATGGGAGGTTTTTTTCGAGTTTGTGTTCACAGTTCAATTTTTTGCGATATTAATAATTGTTTTTTTTGTAGACATAGAATAATATTGGATTTTTCAAATATAAATAGAAGTATACTGTTAGAATTTTTTGGAAAATTACGCATTTGTTGCATCTGAATTCTCAACGTTCTGAATTTGAATTCAGTTTAAAATCAAATTCAGGATAATTGGCTTTTCGATGGTAGATTATCACTGATATTTCAATGACATCTAGATTTTTCAAATTAATTGCGGACATTGAACATCACATCTAACAGAATTTTTAGTGGATTGAAATTTCAGGGAAATTGTTGCCCGAATTTTCAAATTATTTAATAATTTTTATTATCATGTGAACGTGGGAATTGCAATTTCATTGAATACTAGAGAATTCAACTGATTTTCCAATAATAAAATACGCACTGTTGAAAAAATTTGACTTAATTTTCCAAAAAAATATCTTGAATTCGATTTAAGGGGGAAAAGTCGACGAAATTTCAAGTTTCTCACAAAATTCAACTAAAAGTCCCATTTTTTTAGCGGTAGGAAGACGGAAATTTTAGAATTTACTTGAGTTTTCAGGGAATTTGTTTAAAATTCTCGGAATTGCAGGAATTTTGACGGAATTCCCCGAAAAGTTAGAGGCATCTAGAATTCAAGGAGAGATATCTCAGAATTTTCCTGATTTTTCATTAATATCTCGCAAACAATTTGAACTGAAATTTACATTTCTCACGGATTTTTTCATGAAATTATGAATTTTCAGTGATTTGCCTGAAATTTCAGGAGGAATTTCCTAACAGCATAAACATCGATGACTCAATAAATCAATCCCATTAATGTGCCCCTTCTTATGATTTCAGATACCACTGCGAGTACTTCCGCGGACCACAGAGAATCAATCCCCCCGGATTCGCTCTCTCTAATCAATAATTTTCACTGCAACTAGCCTCCCCCCTCCCCCAAAAACAATCCTCCACCACACCGTCCTGATTCAGTCGAGCGTTCGTCGAGAGGCACCCGAAAAGTCTGCTCTACTCTTCTCTAGTCTCACGTACTCGTGAATATATCCCCGAAATTTCAATAAAAACAAAGCGGCGCGTCAAAGCGCAAAGTGAAAGGCAGAAAAAATTCTGGACACAATGGACATGAGCAGCGAATCGAGCGCGGCGCGGTGGTACGAGCCACCGAGAAGCCTCGAGCCATCGTCAGGTGGTGGTAGTGGTGGTGTAACGGGGGTAAATCCCGACTACCGAGGCTACTATCCCCACGCTGGACCAGCCCCTCATCACCCAGCAGCAGCAGCCCACTATGCTCACAGTAAGTACATTCACCTATTCCATTGAAAGATCCTGCATTCACAGAAGCCATCTTTCTGCAAAGATGGATACCACCTCAATTACCATAGACTATCTGGCAAAAAAATGTCCAAACACGTCTCATTCACGGCTAGACTAGTTTGCCCTTCTCTATCCCCGAAGGAAATCGTCAAAGATTTATGACTCCCCGGGTCGATTACCCCCGCCAACTTCTTCAGATCCTTTTTCTTTGGCATGTGCCAAGTATTTAACACGCTTCGCTGTAACGAAAACAGCGTCAATGTTATCGCGATTCACCATCGACGCCTCTTTTCATACATAGGTACAGCCGTCCTTTGGATAACCCACTGTTAGTCTTGTTTTTAATATATATGCTCTCGAGGAAGCGTGATTCAATCCTACAGGCACTGGGTGCATAAAACATACATTATGTATCGTTACATCCCTTCCATCGAAATACTGCGTTGGATTTGCGACGCGGTCAGTGAGGATGATGGCAACAGGGTGAACTTGGGCATTAAACTCGTAGGAATCGTCTCCGAAAATCGGGGCTGAAGCGGTACAACGGTTTAAGTCGACTTAGCCCTTAGCTGCCTTTTTGAGAAGTATCTCCTAATCTGAGGGAGGTAACGAAATTTTTGGCATGACCTTTTTCAGAACGCATTGAGGGCTACAACAAAGGTCATGAGAAAAATGCTGCAATCCCCCTTATTTTGCAGACGACTTAAACCGTTTTACTGTTTTGCTGTTGAATTAGATCTAGCTTGAGTCATCGACGTGCTTTTTCATGTATAAGTGCAGTAGTCTTTTGGATAACTCACTGTTAATCTTGTTTTTAACTATGATCTGGTCTGATAGAAAGGATTAGTTATTGTTAACGAATGGATTTGGCTGGAGGCGAGGGTCTATTTGGTCTCACCAAATGTTCATTCGTTAATAGTTAACAAATGCATATTTGAGGAGCCTTGTTTGACTCGACTTTCACCTTTCAAGTGAACCATTCGTTAACTATTAATGAATTTGGTAATATTCAACTCTACCATTCGTTAATAGGGGTGGGTAGGGCAAAACGGACCACTGACAGAAAATTGATTTTTGCTCTTCCTTCCGAGTGGAGCAAATTCAGAGTCATTTGTGGTTTGAGGTGATTAGCAAATCTGCTCAAATTGCGGTTTAACGACACTTGTTGTCTATAAAACCCCTGTGACGGTTACGATCCAAGAAACTCACTTTTAATTCAACACATTCAGTTTTCCTGATTTGAAAGGAAGAAAAAAAAATTACCAATTTTCTGTCAGTGGTTCGTTTTGCCCTAGGGGTCCGTTTTGCCCTATCCTCCCCTAGTTAACGAATCTCGTTTGGAATAAATGAATTCGTCTATCAGTGTGAGCCGACGACTAGGGTCACCTCCGCGTTGCCAAATCCCCTCTGCACGCCCGGGCGCGTTTCGCGAGTTTCCGGCAACGTCGCGGAACGGGCGAGTTCATTTAACGCGGGAAAAAATAATTCATCTGTTGGACATAATTTGTTCTCTTTAGGAATTCCGGGATGGTATCGTTTTAAAACTACTGTAATTTTTTAGATGCTTCAATTGAAAATGTAAAACTTTCTTTAATTTTTCTGTTTAGCCAGTCAATGGCAGTTAAAGATATGCGACGCGTTAATATACAATATGCTCTCGTGAAATACACAGACACTGGGTACATAAAACTTACATTATGTAACATTACATCCCTTCCATCGAAATAATACGTTGGATATGCCACGCGGTCAGTGAGGATTGGACTCGTAGGAATGGTGTCCGAGAATTAGGGCTTGAGGCGAAACTCGAGACATTCGATCTACTTTGAATCGTCGACGCTTCTTTTCATACACTGTTAAAAATTTTCGTCTGAATTTTCCGTCCCAAATTCCGGAAATTTTTATTGTGTTTCAGTTTCACTGAAATTTCAGGAAATCTTGTCATTGAAAAATTGAATATTCCATTGATTTTCTGTTCAAATGATCTGGAAATTAATAGAAAACTCAATTTTTCAGTTCAATTATTCTATGAAAATTCAGAAACGTCAGGAAAATTCCGGGAAAAATTGAAAATTCATGTCATTTTGTTTCTGAATATTCATGTTCCACTGAAAATTCAATCAAATTGTGAACAATTCTACCTGAAACTCGAAATTTCATAACCAGTTTTCCCTTAAATCGGATTCAATGTCACTCTCATGAGAATTCCTACCATATTTTCCATCAAATTACAAAAAATTTCCAACAGTGTGTTAGTCTTGTTTTTAATTCTAAACTAGTCGCCATATGTGACCTAGCGATTTGGTCACCTCCGCGTTGCCAAACCCCCTCCACACGCCCAGGCGCGTTTAGCAAGTTTCCGGCAACTTCGCGTAACGGCCAATTTCATTTGACGCGAGTAAAAATAATTCATCTGTTGGACATAATTTGTTCTTCTTAGGAATTTCGGGGATTATGTTGTTTTAAAACTACCATAATTTTTTAGACAATTCAATCAAAAAAGTGAAATTAAAAATAAATTTTCCGGTTAGCCAATCAATGGCAATGAAAGACAAAACGACAAAAAACAAAAATTCTTCAAAAATGATAAATTCTTTAGGAATTTCGGGAAATATGTTGTTTTAAAATTACCATAATTTTTTAGACAATTCAATCAAAAAAGTCAAATTAAAAAAAAAAATTCCGGTTAACCAATCAATGGCAATTAAAGATAGACGACAAAAAACAAAAATTCTTTAAAAATGATGAATTCTTTAGGAATTTCGGGGAATATGTTGTTTTAAAACTACCATAATTTTTTAGACAATTCAATCAAAAAAGTCAAATTAAAAATAAATTTTCCGGTTAGCCAATCAATGGCAATGAAAGATAAACGACAAAAAACAAAAATTCTTCAAAAATGATAAATTCTTTATGAATTTCGGGAAATATGTTGTTTTAAAATTACCATAATTTTTTAGACAATTCAATCGAAAAAGTCAAATTTAAAAAAAATTTACGGTTAGCCAATCAATGGCAATTAAAGATAGACGGCAAAAACAAAAATTCTTCAAAAATGATAAATTCTTTAGGAATTTCGGGAAATATGTTGTTTTAAAATTACCATAATTTTTTAGACAATTCAATCAAAAAAGTCAAATTAAAAAAAAAATTTCCGGTTAACCAATCAATGGCAATTAAAGATAGACGACAAAAAACAAAAATTCTTTAAAAATGATGAATTCTTTAGGAATTTCGGGGAATATGTTGTTTTAAAACTACCATAATTTTTTAGACAATTCAATCAAAAAAGTCAAATTAAAAATAAATTTTCCGGTTAACCAATCAATGGCAATGAAAGATAGACGACAAAAAACAAAAATTCTTCAAAAATGATAAATTCTTTATGAATTTCGGAAAATATGTTGTTTTAAAATTACCATAATTTTTTGGACAATTCAATCGAAAAAGTCAAATTTAAAAAAAAATTTACCGTTACCCAATCAATGGCAATTAAAGATAAACGACAAAAAACAAAAATTCTTCAAAAATGATAAATTCTTTATGAATTTCGGGAAATATGTGGTTTTAAAATTACCATAACTTTTTAGACAATTCAATCGAAAAAGTCAAATTAAAAAAAAATTTACGGTTAGCCAATCAACAGCAATTAAAGATAAACGACGCGTTGCCTTCTCTGAGATTAATATATACTCTCGAGGAAGCGTGGGTACATAAAACATACATTCTGTATCGCCACATCCCTTCCATCGCAGCACTACGTTGGATGTGCGCCGCGGTCAGTGAGGATGATGACAACAATGTGAACTCAAGCATCAAAACTCGTAGGAATGGTGTCCGAGAAGCGGGGCTTGAGGCGACACTCGAGAAATTCGATCTAGCTTGAATCCCCTGGAACGCGATACCCCTGATTTTTCGCCGATTTGATATGCGTGGATCATACACGTGAGCCACCGTTACGTAAGATCGTGTTGGGAGTCACTCTTATTCTTGGAATATTGGGAAAACCGATCGAAATGGGGGTTCCCCTGTATGCGAAAACAACGGGGAGGGAAAATCAATCAATCCAAGGGCATTTCGTCCTTCTCTGGCTAGGGGATGAAATAACCCAGTTCCTGGGCTAATTTACAGTGAGAAAGGATGGATTATCCGGATGCGCGTGATTTTCCAATGTTGTGAGTGTGAATTTACAATTGAAAAAAAAAATTACAAAGAAAGAAATTATTTCTACCGGTAAATTCATATTCTGTATTATCCCCGGGCTATCTATACTCAGTCAACCTGTAATTTATAACTTGAAAACATCTATACTGAGAGGAAAACGAACAAGTTCTCAAACAGCACAGCAAAAACGAATGTCTGAATTTCACACACCTTTTGTAGACATTTTTCAGACATTGAAAAACGTCTGAATAAAATGAAAATGTGTCTGAAGTCGAGACGAACAGGTGCCCAAACATCTTAATTCATATTTGAAATTCAGACAAATTTTCATTTTATTCAAACGTGTTTTAGTGTCTGGAAAATGTCTACAAATGGTGTGTGAAATTCAGACATTTGTTTTTGCTGTGAAGTCTTGTTTGGGCCAGCAACATCGTTAGTTGAAAATTACCAAAAAAATAATTGTTTGGTTCGAATTTGAAAGTCTCAAACATGAATAATTGCTCTGCTCCCAACAACAACGAACTATTTGGCTCAACAGGCGCATCATTCATAGAAGACTGCCTTTTCAGGATAAAAATATCTTTTATAGACGGACGTTTATCAAGAAATATTTTGTCCCTAAATTACAAGATTGCTGTCATATCATTATTATTATTTCATTTAAGAATGAATTTTTGTTTGTGATCATTTAATAGCCGAAACGACAAACTGCTATCCCCCGTTTTATATAAAACAGACATTTGCCGGTAGCAAAATACGTATGGGAGCATCGAATAATTTTTTTTACACAGAGAAGAATTTTTTTATGAAAACATTAAATTTATTTTGCCGTAAGTTCTCAATTGCATCCCTCATTTTTGCATCCCTAGATATACTTCACAAACAGTTATTTCTTCATTGAATTACATTCCGCTCCACGATTACCATTCACACACTAAAATAGCCAATTTTTCTAGGTAATTTTCATCCAACTCTTCTCTCCATCAATGCAAATTCCATGTAAATTAGTCGTTAAAAAACCCAGCATTTCTCACTGGAAATCCCACCACTCATTTTCCTACCACTGCAAAAAAATGGTCGACCCCATGAAAAGAATTCCTTAAAACCCCAAGAAAATCTAAATTCATCCGTCTCCCCACGTAGGAAAAAATCGTATAGAATCTTTCTATATGGACTGTGTATAGCATTTCTATAGGTTTTTCGTATATGATATTCGGATATTTCTATACGAAAATTTCCTATACGGTTCATTTCTATACGAATTTCTACACGAATTCGTATAGAAATAATCCGTATAGGGAATTTTTGTATAGAAATATCCGAATATCATATACGAAAAACCTATAGAAATTCTATACGCAAATCGTATAGAAACTTTCTATACGATTTTTTCATACGTGCCGTTCTGCCCAGCGCAATATTCTCCTCCGCGTTCCTTAATTTCATCAGAGCACACTTGGCAAAAAAAAAACCGCAGCTATTAACCAAGAAACCGTGGGAATTCAGCGCCAAACACACCATCGAACCCGAAGACAATGTGAAAACGAAAAATATGAAACACGCATGTAACGACGGGGGTCGCTCGTAAAACTGCTGATGAGAAGGTGGTGGTGAGGTAGGTGGAGAAGGCCCTGTCAGTAGTGGGGGATCAGAGAAGATAGCTGTGAGCCGAGAGAGCGCACTGGTTGCGGCAGACAGGAAGGAAGCGCAACCAACCGAGAAGGCCCACACTGGGTCTCAGAAGAGGTGCATACATTATAAGCCAGACCGCAGGGAGGCGCTTCAGCTACTCATCTTCTCCGTTTATACGGCTCTACATGACATATATATGTTTTTGCTAATAATCACCATGCCATAACGGGTTATTTTGCGAATAAGGTAGCGGCTACGAGGCGGATTGCATTAATACACTGAGCGGGAGGGAGGAGGCGGCTCGAGGACTGTCGAACATTGGTGAGTGGAATACATCTGCATTCGTGAAATGAGGCTCAACTTGTGGCCTGGCACGATACACCGAGGAAAACAGTGCGAGCTCTAGTGCCGCGCGACGCCATTTTGCGCAAATGCATACGCCAACTGAAGGCGGAGCCAAAACACTGCTCTCCGCGGGGTCATCTCTCTCTAGGTCGCTTTTTCATCAATCCTCTACTGCTGTGATCGTAAATACAGGGATTGCTTGCACGAAAACGGAAGGTGAACTCGAAGGTTGAAGAGTAGATGAGTATCTAGGGATCGGCATCAATCTTTATAAAAAAATATACCTGAGTTGAGTAGAAAATGTACTTGATTCAAGTAGGGGAAAGTGGGGTAAAACGACCCCTTTTGATTCTTTCAAAAATGTTAACAGCTCGTTCAATTTGAAATAAAATGGAATAATTTTTTTTTCCATGGAAATTAGGGGAGGTTGGGGTAAAATGGACACTCTTGACTTTTTTTAAAATGTCAATAACAGCTTGAAATGTTGATAAAATTCAATAATTTTTTTTCCAATGCAAAGAACATTTTTTTCCTATTGTGATGAGCCTGAGCTGAACTCAATTGATAAATTTGTTTTTGAGTTATGAGTAATTTAAAAAAAGTACAAAGTGTCCATTTTACCCCATCCTCCCCTACACTTCTTCCCCTTTAGAATGAGCTTAGAGTGATCTCAATTAATGAATTTGTTTCTGAGTTATGAGTATCACAAAAAAAGTCAAAAGGGGCTTTTTTACCCCACTCTCCCTTATATTTTATAATCAATTGGGGGATGAGTGTTTGAATTCGGAGATGATTCTTTTGTATCAGGCCGGGTTGTTGCAAGCCCTCTTAAGTGTAATATAAGGGTCAGGCACTGAGTGTCAGAATATAAGGGTCAAAAAGTGGAGGTTAAAAAATGAGGGTCAGAGTATTAGGGTCAAAACATTAGGGTCAGAATATAAAAGTAAAAAAAGTGGGTGTCAAGCAATGAGGGCCTAAATATAACTCATATATTATGCTTGATCACCGTTTTTAGCCCTTATGTGACCCTCATTGCCTGATACCCGCTTTTTTTATTTTTATATTCTGATCCTAATATTCTGGCCCTCTTTTTTTAACCCTAACATTCTGATCCTCATTCCTTCACGTTTACATTCAGGCCCTCAGTTTTTGACTCTAATATTCCAACCCTCATTTTTTAACCTCCACTTTTCGACCCTTATATTCTCACATTTGGGGTCTGACCCTTATATTACACTTGAGAGCGCTTAACGAAATAATTAGCCTCATATTGAAACACCCATCCCCGATTCGAGTATAGAATATACTTGAATCCGCGCAGTTTTAGTAATATTTGACTTGAAAATTGAAAATTATAAATTAATTGATAATTAAAATTTTCCATTGACGATGAATGAAATCATTGAAAATATGGCTTTGCAAACTGGCTATTGGGCAAATAATTGAAAATATGGGATTGTAAATTTGGGCCAAAATCAAAGTCAAGTCATAGAATAAGTCAGGATTTACGAATGAGCAGTGCTGAAAGAGCACTCGAATCCCTTTGTCAAGCAACTGCTTCAATTAAACATTACGTTTGGCTCGTGATAAAATCTGGTAATGACCAGTTTTTGTTACAAGTGCAATTCAAATCGGTGACATTGTTTTATTTTTCAATCGCAACCACTTCGAATCACATTGGCATCCCCATGCGTTTGTCACAGACACCTACGAAGATTGAGCGAGACACTTACATGGGCATACGAACACTTTTTCATCCACGGGGTGCTGAGCAAGTGATTCTCAGAAACACTTGGCTGAACGAAAGCACTCAACCGCGTGAGTAATTGCAGTTTGTTGGACGTTCAAATGGGTATATGCGTATGGCTACTAAGTATATGCCATTTGAATAGCATGAATTTACAAACATGATACATACTCAGTCTAATGAGTAGTTTGAAATGTAAAAATGAATATATCCGTCTGGGCAAGATTCAGGAAGGCAACATTGATCGATGGAATATCCGGGGTGATGGATTCAACGGCATATGTCTCTGGAAGTGTTACATGGAGGGGAAAGTTGGATAAATATTATCTGGAAAATTACGGCCGATTTTACTGTACGAATTTTAATCGTTCAGTGAAATTGTAGTTTAATAAAAAAATACTTTTTCGGGAGGATATCCTACAATTGGTAAAAATAGACCGCAGACCCAAAAAATGTTGAACGGTATTCACAATATTTGGCGGAACACTGTCGATTCAACCATTTTTAATCATTACATTTGTCAATTAAATTGCGTGAGAAAAATTTGGAAAAAATCATGAATATTCAGCGTCATTAAAATTAAATTTGCATAAAATTATGATTTTTTTAAACATTCGTTGTTTATAAATAAATGATTGAAATTGTTTAAACTGTCGGAAACCTTATTTTTTTAGACATGAAATCGATTTCTGGTAAAATTCTGAATATGAATAAATTTGGGACTATTCCAAACAAATGATTTTTATGGCGGAAAATTGATTGTTTATAAATCATTTATAGAAAATGCTCGTAATTGTCAAAAATTGCGATTTTTAAATTATTTCGTTGATCTTCCTTCAAAAGAAAACTTTCCAACTTTTTTTGAGATTTTTAAAAGGTTTTTTAACGGTTCAATGTCGAGATTCAAATCTCGACAGGTCAAATTTGGACCTGCAAAGTTTAAATAATAAAATCATTGTAAAATGTCAGGAAACTTAGGGTCAAATAGGGGTCAAATGAAAGCTCTGATGTTCGACTACAAAAGTGGAAAGGAATTTTACTGGAAAAAATAGCCAAAGTACTAGGATATCCTCAAGGGGAGAAAGTCCTAATTTGTCAGTGGCAGGAAGACGGAAATTCCACAATTTACATGAATATAAAAGTAAAAATGAATATTCACTCCCATATTTCCGTGAATTTCAGTATTGCTTTCAAATTCTCGGAATTCCAGAAATTTATAAGAAGTTTCCTAGAAATTCAAAGGAATCTGGAATTCAAGGACCGATTTCTCTGAATTTTCCTAATTTTTCTTTAATTTTCCCAGAATAATTAACCTGAAATTTAGAGTTCCCCAGGATTTTTCCATGAAATTATGTATTTTTAATGAAAAAATCCCTTGCAATTTCAGTGGAAATGTTACTTGTTAGACATTTCCAAAACTCTTACCGGAAATTTCAGTAGAAAATTTTTATGTTGGGTGGACTGTTGAAAATTTTCCGTCGTCTATTTTTCCGTGATTTCTTACAATTGGCTCGTTAAAAAAAAACACATTTATAGATGCAAAAATTATTGTTTCCTAAACACGAAAATTTCCTGCACCAGTAGGATATTTTTGTGGCTCTAATGTAAAGAAGATCGGAACTAACGAAGTGAAATTTTGGCGAAAAATTCCTCCCCACATGTGAATGATTACTGTAATGAATTTTCGGCAGCATAAATTACGTTTGGTAAATTTTTCCGAGTCAGCGTAGTAAAATTCACCATTCGTCTCGCAATTTTCGCCCCGATATAGTTTGAAAAAGACCTAGAAACGGATTCTGCTCCTCGATTACTCGACTTGTTCGGTAATTTTCTCTCAACAAATGTAATTCGGAAGCTTCTTATCATATGCATATGCAGTCGCTCATCTCATCTCAGCGCGTGACGCGGGACCCGGCTGCTCTCTCGTTCCCACTTGGCGGTTTTTTTTCGCAATTTTATTGATGATCCAAAGGTGTCTTGGATACCGGTCGCAGTTAAATGCGCGGCACGGAAATCGCACGTCCATGGTACGTGATCGATTCTCCCGGTCCGGTAGGATAAGGCGGCAAACAGCAAACGTCGTCTTGCTGCAACGTACCAACTACGTGGAACGCATCTAGATTTATTTTGCGTGCAGAGTGGTGAATAAATGTCTCGTGGGGATATTTAGCACGGGATGGATCATTCTTAACGTTTGAGGAGCAAACGTACGCGGGAAAACACAAGATGAATGGGTAATTGGAAAAATTGAGGTGGGGTTTCAACTCGCAGGGGATACAGCCGTGCATGCTCAGACAAGATTTTCCACTCAACACGCTCTTTCGCGCAGCGCGGAGAAAATAATGATTTTATGAGATGTATGGGATTTTGGTGGATAGTGTGAACAATTTCTTTTATTTACTTGAGAATTGATGTAATGCAAAGCATAATTTTGTGCATTTAGATCAAATCAAATTGTTTATTTGAAATTGTTTCGTCGGTTTGAAAAATAATTCCATCAGAAATTGACAAAACTGCGAATTAATTTCAATGAAAATGTCTTGATTATATGAAGTAAATGATTCATTCACTCCAAATTAAATTATTATCACATGTTAATTAATTTGATTTGAGTTTTTAAGTAATAAATCCTTCATTTGGATCGGATGAAATTGTTCATTTGGAATTTTTCCATTTGTTTGAAAAATAATTCCATCGAAAATTGATAAAATTGCGAGTTGATCTCAATGAAAATGTTTTGATTATATAAAGTACATGATTAATGCACTCTAAATGAAATGTTTATCATATGATAATAACTTTGATTTGACTTTCTAAGTATTAAATCCTTCATTTGCATCGATGGAACATTTGTTTATATTTAAAATACATTCAATTTGATGCGAATAAAATTGAATGATATTTATTTAATGATGATATTTATTCAATTCTCTGAGGGTATGAAATAATTCAATTTTTTCACTCTTTTAAATTAAAAATTCAATGATTGAAAATCTCAAAATCACTCTTGAAATTGTTTTACACACTGAGATAAAGAATTAGTTCTGCCGAAAAACTATATAGTCCACGTGAGAATATTTGATGGAGTGGAACAGAATAATATTCCATAACAATATGGATTATTATTCCATAATAATAATACATAATATTCCAACAATCACTCAACCCAAAATCCCCAGTTTTGTTGAATTTTCAAGATGAATACAAAAATTTCCAAAGCGACTTGATCTCAAATTCACTTCAAATTCCCAATCTCAAAAATTCTCCTGCAACTGTCACTTGAATTTCCCGAAATTTCTTTCACTGTAATAAATGCGGAACCTGGATTACCCCAACACCCATTAAACCTGAAATATCAGATCCACGGAATGCGGACTTCTCTGCTCTCATTAGTGGCTCGAAATTACACGCACTAAAGCTCATCCCCGCATGCTTGATTCGTATAATTACCTCTTTTTACTCATCCTGTAAAATCGATAGTCACGAGTACGTGACAATTTTCCGATTCCCGGTATTTGTCGGGAGTAAACAAAAAATGTTTATTGGATACATCCTAATGACGTAATTAGACCCACATACAGGCCTGATTATTCGTATTCACGCGTGAGGAATTGTTCTCCAAATTTGGTCACAGATGAGTTGTAATGAACAGAGGATTTCTTTGTTTCCTTCTTAATTTGAATCAAGTTTATGTAATTTCGTTTAATTTCAATGGCACAAACACTCTCGTAATTTATCACTGCTCGCGGAATAATTCAGCTGATAATGCGTTGTGAATTCACTGGGGAATTGGAGAATTGAAAAAGAGAAATGTCTGGTACTCCGGGAAGATCCACTGGGGGGAAAAGCGGCGCCGTATTGGACGCCAACTCCTTTCGTATAAGGAGCTGCTGCCTTCTTTCTAACCATCTCGTTTTTTTCCACGCGTTTGTGCGTATTCTATAGAGTCTGTCTACTTTTCTGTAATGTTTACTGGCAGTGTACATACTTTGGTGCATTTTTTTCATCGATGAACGATCCTCTCGGGAGCTCGACGGCTATTTGTCAGGGGGAAACGCACAGTCTGTGTTATACCGAATGGAAAAAATTCACTTGAACGGAGAGGAAAGGGGAAGAGGGGAGTGGAAAAAATTGCCTCCATTATGTGATTTTCTATATGGCTTCCTCCCCAGAGCTGAAATGCAATGTGTTCCGAGCAGCGAGCAGGCAAAGGAAGAGGATTAAAAAATCATTAAATACCGAACTGAGAGTGGGAACACTGCGAGCTGGAGGTGTGCATATGCTGCTGATAACATTCCTAGGGGTCGATAGAAATATCACCGTGATAAACTACATTGAGTTATATTTAGCGTGACTACGTGCAAATGCGCGAAAGGGAATCACTGAGTATTTACGGTTTTTTAGAAATTTTAACAATTTTTCGCATTTTAGAACTCGACGATATTCAGTCAATACTAAATTTTGGAAAGATTTGTTTGGAAGTAATTCTTTAAATATTTCAAACTTCAATGTCTTGAAATGCAAGGTTTTTCTAGCTTTATTTGGATGAAGATTGGAACGACGAGGAAACTTTTCAGTTCTCAATTTAATTTCCATTTTGCCTGGGTTTCTCCTGTATTTTTAATGAGCTGAATTTTTAATTGAAGCTGAAAGTAACTCTATCGAGTAAAGATCAAATTAACAACGCAATAATGCAAGAGGGTAAATACTGTGGAAGATAAAAATAATTTCAACACCTCCAAAAAATTATTGTTTCATTAAGCTCAATAAAGAAAGCACTACTATTTGTGGGAGATAATTTTGGATGTCTATTTTCATTCTTGTTCATAATTTCCATTTAAATTACCAAAAACCGTATTCCCAATTAAAGAATACATCCCTTCATGTGCAACGACACATGTCTCCTGTATGAGCTCATCTCCTCCCATCGCAATTTTTCAAAGTCAAACCGTTTCTCGGACTGAAACCCAAATGAGCATTTTCAGCTCGGAATATCAACAAAAGTTACGCAATAAATTTGGGGATGAGACTTTCGATGTGTACACTGCCACGATCCCCCATAATTGATGTTCCTACACGGAGAGAAAATTCTAGCAAAAATTATTGTGCTATTCCTCGTGGGACCAAACCAAGGCCACTAATAAATTCGGATGTGGCACCCAAATTTTCTAAGGGAATCTCACTATCCGAATTTTTTCGTGAATAAAATGAAAATTTGTCTGAATTTCAAACATGAATTACGATGTTTAGACACCTGTTCGTCTGAAATTCAGACAAATTTTCATTTTATTCAGACGTTTTCTAGTGTCTGAAAAATGTCTACAAAATGTGTGTGAAATTCCAACATTAGTTTTTGCTGTGTAGCGTCCGTGAAGCGCTGTCTTACGGCCGGAATGAGAAAAAAAATTTTATGTAGTACGTCTTTACTTGCATCAAGAAACTCCTGGCTTGAAAATTGACAAGAAGGAAATATCTCCCACTGAGAAAGGAAATCCTTCGTCAAGAGATTTTGTACTTGTCCGAACGATGAGGGGAATTCATTCACAAAAAGAAAGTGACTGCTCGAACCAAGTGAAGTGGTTTCTGCATTAAAAGAAATTGAATTTGAAACTTAAAAACGACTGAACAAATTGATTCAACTAGACTTGATGAGTAGAAAATTTCCTGACGAAAGTTTTATCTGTCTGAGTGCAAGATATTTTCTTCTTGTCAATTTTCGAGTGATGAGTTTCTTGAAATAAGTAAAGAAAATAAAAAAAAATACTGTTCTATTTTATTTATTCACCACTTTTTAAAATTTTTTTTGTTTTGTCCTTTTTTTCGTATTCATCAAATAATTTTTTTTCCTCAGTCCCCTAATTTTTAAAATGACTCACACGGGATCGTCAGGTATTTTTCTCTCCGTGTACATTGGTAGCAAAAATGGAACGATTCAGTTGCTGTAAACGAGGCTTTTTAACTACACTGTTAGAAATTTTTTGAAATTTAAGTAACGGATGCATTTGAATTTTCACTATTCAGAACTTGAATTCAATTTCAGACTAAATTGCTCACGGAATTCCCGATTCATCTGAGAAATTCAATAAAATTAAGTTTCTCATTACGAATGATCATTGAATTTTCAATGACAATTTGGATTTTCAAACTGCTCGCGAAAATTAAGTAACAGATTGAAAATTCAGGCAACTTTTCTTCTGAATTTTCAGTAATTTTCATTGTCGTATGAACCTGAGAAATCAAATTTCATTGAATATTCGAGAACATTGATTTATCAATAACAAGATGAATGGAAATTCCATGTAAATTATTTGTTCCTAAAAATTTCAAGATTTTCTACTTGAAATTTCAACAGTAATTTTTTACCAGTGTATTCCCACGATTCGTTAACTATTAATGCATTGTGGTAATAGTTGAGAAGTCTCGTTAACAGCCCCTAAATTCTTCTATAAGTCCTCCACCTCCAACTCTGGGTGGGTGAACGCCGGTCTCAGTGTTTCACCAAGAGGACTCCCGGAAAAAACAACAGAGGCGTACACCATTATCACATGCAGCAAAGACTCCCTAACTCAGAAGTGCATGAATACACCAGTTCATATCCATTGCGCATAAAGCACGAAAGTGGTGGACCCAAAGGCTCGACGAGAAAACATACCGCTCAATATATCGATCCAGCTTACTCGCGCCTCCGTGCCAGGTAAGCCCAGGTAATGCGAGCCGCATGCCGGGTCGACGCGAAACGAGAAAGAATTTCTTTTCCATTCGAAATACCTCACTCTCGGCTTGAACCGTGGAGAAATAAATAAATAATCAAAAAAAAACACAAACAATAAATCGAGAAGAAATCCTGGGGGAAATAAGTGGAGTACCCGTACATATGGGCACAGATACATGTACAAAAAACCAATAGGAGAAAATAAGACATGAAAAATTTGAAATTTACAATCACGCGATGAAGTAGCCCGCGTGTTCGTGACGCCTTTGCCGTTGGGCACGGGCAAATTGTCCCTATTGTTGACCATGTCTCTTCTTTGCACCATGAACCCACGGAATTTCCACTTATGAATCCACGGGGAAATTAATATTAATGAGTCCATCCAGCGGATTACGAATGACAAAAAAATGGTAAAAAATAAGTGACCCACCTTGTCCCGTTGACTTTCAAATGATCTGTTATACGTTCAGTGTAAGCCATTTGTATTCATTGAATTCTGATTTTTCCCAGAATTCCCCTGAAACCTAAAAATAATACTAACCCCATACATTATTTCTTTTCTTCTGCTACGACAGGTAGAATGTCATCGAGTGGTGTATCGAGTGGTGCTGTGAGTCAAGTATGTCGTCCCCACTTTCACGGTATTCATCCCTGGTTACCAAGTGCAAGTGGTGATACATCAAAAGCCTGGGCATTTCCAACAACAACAGCATCAACAGGCGGTGGAAGTGAAGAGAAACCCCAGAGTCCACTTGGTTCATCCTTATCCCTAACGAGTCATGGAAATGGTGTTACTGCCGGTCATCATCCCTTCTCATTTCCCCCAACGCCACCAAAAGACGCAACGCCAGACAGCATAACAACTAGTACTAGTTCAACAAATAATAATAGTAGTAATAGTAATAATAATAATACAACATCAAGCAATAATAATAGTAGCAGTACAGGCAATAATAATGGAAGTAGTGGTATTGGTATTGGAACAGCGAGTGGTGGCACTAGTGAATATCAAGCGGCAGTGGCACATGCAGCTGTTATGGGTGCATTTATGCATCATCAGGATGCACTTGGTGGTACTGGTGGCTCGTGTGATGTTAAACCATCGGTAATGCTGGGACATCATCATGGTGCATCATCACCAACGCATCAGCAACATCCGTCAAATGGCTCGGGACAGGTTAAACAGCGTGAAGGTAACAATCAGTCGGCAAATACAAATGGTACAACAGCTGGAAATAATACAGTCAACGGCCAGACGACAAACCAACAAGCTAATACAACTGGCCAACAGCAGCAAGATTATCAGAATACTGGTGGTGCAACATCACCATCTTGCCGTGACTCGTATCATCCCACTTCCCATTCAGCACATCATCATCACCATCATCATCATCCCACCTCAGGCTCCCAATACGATCCAACAGCTAGTGCATACAATATGTATCAACACCTACAGTATCCAACCCATCATACCCACAATCCTCACAATGGCTCGTCATTATTCTCTGGTAGTCATCATACCACTGGTGTACCTGGTGTTAGTCCCGATGCTAAACTTCTCGGTTCCACGCACGGCAACACTCCCAATTCGCCCGGTTCCCAACAACAGCAGCAGTCTAAGACAAGGAACAAGTCCAGAACGTCCGCCGGTAAGCGGCACTATTTTATTTTTTGTTTTGTCCTCACTTTTTTCGTTTTTTTTTTGGTTTTTATGTTGTTTTCTTTAGTTTTTATCATTATTTCATCCTTCCTTTCACGGCTTGGTTATTGGGTTGGGTTTTTATCCTTTATTTTCATTCTCACCAACACTTCCTGTTCCTTTTTTACTTTTGATCCTATGGTTATGGGTTATTCACGTTAATTTGCATTGCCCCATTATTAAAAATTCATATTATGATTTTTGGAAAATGGACGTTATCGGACTACACCATGAATTTTGTATTTTGCCTCACCTATATATTGACCTGTTTTGAGTGGCACCCACCAATGCGCGCACACCTTGATTTCCGAGAGATATGAAAATGAAAAAACAACTTTTGTTGAATAATTGAATAACATTCGGAAGAGGAAATAATCACGAGAGCACGTTTTTATCGATGTGGTGTGGCTACAGTTTGTTTCACTAAAGCAAGAAATCCACCAATTTTTGATGTGGTCTCTTTTTTTTAATGTTCCACGGAGATAAAAGTTGAGGGAGAATTACTGAAAACCTTAAGTAATTGTGAAGCGAAGGAAGAATTTCCTCCGTCTGAAATGGTGAAATTTAGTCAGAATTTCATCAAAAATTCATTCAAAAATTCAAAAGCCATTTTTTTTACCTGATAAGGCATAAATTTTCCTTTCTTAATATTCCTTTCAATCATTTAAAAATCGAATCATTTTTTAGGAATCTGGGCAAAATTATAAAACTCAACGCAAAGTATTTTTTATTAACATCTCATTCTACGATGACTTTACGAACAGCAAAATTTACCTCAATTTTCTGAATAATTTTTCCTCAACATTTCTCTTCATGTGTAATCCCAATGCTGATATAGTGAGAAGCATCCCTGAAAAATATAAATATCCAACACATGATTGCCACAGTCACTGGTAATTATACTCTGAGTAGGTCAGTTCCATTACCTCCAAGAGAATTGAAAAAAAAACCAACCCTAATCTCACAAACAATGGATTGACGATTGCGGTACCACGCTAATTAGATTCCCTTACTTGCGACATGCATACACTTTTTACGTGTGTGGATGCGCTCTACCGTGTCACTCGACTGGAAATATTTCGAGGGAAATGAGACATCCATCCATTGAAATTGTTGAATTAATGTCAATGAAAATTTATCGCATCTTTTGTCACAATATCTGCTGCCATTTGTCTCCAGGGGATGACCACGTAAGATCGGCTGTTACTTACCATTGAGTCAATTGATGAACATTCGAACCACATCATCCTCCCATTGTTCCTCAATCCTCATCAGCCAAGAGTGTAACACCTCAATCCCTTGATAATTGAATAAAAATAATAACATTCCCACAAACTTCTGCTTTTGCTCTGGTAATCGCTTATTGGTATGTCGGCAATGCATGTGAATTAATGATTAACTGTTTCTCGTTTCAGAGATGATGAACTTTTTACTCTCTCAACCAAATGATTAATTTTGTGCGTTAAGGAGAAGGTGAACATTCGAATTATTCTCGCTCTTTAAAATTTCATCATCTCTGTATCACTGAAATGCTTTGATATTCGCAAAAAAAATGCGGGAAACGAATTTTTAATCAAGAATATAAGGTTCATCTCTTTCCTTTATTTGGCATATTCTCAGTTCGGTAACACTGGTGGAAATTTCTTTAAATTTGAGTCATTTAATGTTGATTTCAATTGAATTTTCAATAGAACGAGAAATGACATCAATAATTTCCTGAATTTTCACAATGTTCAATCATTTTCATTGTCAAAAGAACCTGAAAATTCAAATTTCATATTTTACACAAGGACGAAAATTTCATAACTTAGTTGAATTATCAATCAAGACATGAATATTCAAATAAATTGAATTGGAATTTCTATGCATTTCAAATTTCCCTAAAAATTCAATGGAGTTACAAATTTTTGGGAACAGGAAGAAGAGAGAACATGAATAATCAGTATCAAATTCAGCAGAATATCCAATTACTTGAAAATTCCAGAATATATTCACCTGAATTTTCCTGCTTTCTATTGATTTTCACGAAAAATTTTCTGTTTCCATTAATTTTTCCACGAAACTGTAAATTTTCAATGATGAAATTCCTAAAAATTTCAGTGGAATCATGTCATAAAAATTTCCAAGAAGCACACCATAAATTCCATCCAATTTTTTTTTTAATGTTGAATTAAAATTGATTTGATGAATTTGTTCGGCTTTGCGGTCATTCGTGATTCCTCAGATGTTCGAGGTACATTGTGTTCAAGCTCCACTGAAATTTCAGGAAATATTGCCATTGAAAAATCAAATATTCCACTGATTTTCTGTCCGAATGATCTGAAAATCCATAAAATCCTCGATTTTTCAGCTTAATTATTCCATGAAAATTCTGAAAAATCAGGAAAATTTAGGGAAGAATTGAAAATTCACGTCGACATATTTCTAAATATTCATGTTCCACTGAAAATTCAATCAACTCGTGAAATTTCCGTCTCACTCCCACTGAAAGCTCATGAATTTCCGTGAATTCTACTTAAAACTTGAAATTTCATAACCATTTTTCCCCAAATTCGATCCAATGTCACTATCATAAAATTAACTATAATACCTTCCATCAAATTTCAAAAAAATTCTATCAATGTATTTGAATCCCATCAAATGCGATCTTTCAACTAAAAAAGGTACATAATTCGCTATTCACTCACTCCCAATTAATATTCCACGTGAATTAGTCATTACTAAAAATGTCAAAATTTTGAACTTGAAATTGCAGCTACAATTTTCCAAAAGTGAAAATCGTATGCTCTTGATTAAAACATCCCTTTCCCCAAAGACAATAACAACAAATGCAAAAAAAAACCCTATCAAAAACTAATGACTACCACCCGTTTGCCGGGTTGACAATTGATACTCGTAGAGGGACGTGAATGCGTCAACTGTGGAGCAACATCGACGCCACTGTGGAGAAGAGACGGCACCGGACATTACCTCTGTAACGCCTGTGGACTTTATTACAAGATGAACGGACAGAATCGGCCGCTGATTAAGCCCAAGAGGCGCCTGGTAAGTACCTCGTAATCCCTTCACTCATTTCGCCTTCATGTGCGGTATAATAAATCGATACGACACATGGGGAAAAAAAAATCCCTAATGCATTCGATGCGCGCCCTGAAATTATCGTTTGATTGATTCGATGTACATTAGTGTCTCTCTGCCATTAACGATATTCGGCGACATCCAGGAGAAAAATATAAACATTGTGACACGACGACGTGTCTCAACCACGCCCCATTCGTTTTTCTCCGACGAAAATATTATTTCCCCCTCCCCCCGTCCCGGTCAAGCGTGTGTGTGTGCCAATGTCCATGGAATATGTATCGGTTTAAAGCCGGGGGATGTCATTTAATGCTCACACACAGGTACAATATGTAGTCTATAATTTTCGTCACCAACGCAGGGGCATTTTCCGCTGTCGACTCGGTATACACTATATACACTATTTTCTGGGTATGCTGGTCGTATATTTGTACGGAGTGAAAGAGATGTGTCAATAGAATACGCCCTCTCCCCGCCGATGAAATGTCCACGTGACGGTGATTTAGCAGGTTTTTGAAAATACCCTTTACGAGATTAATATTTGTTGTTACTCGGGAATTAATCGGCATTCATGGATTCAGAGAAATGTTTGATTTAAATTAAATGCGGGCAAGAAAATGATACCTTGTTTTAGGATTTCAAAGGGGTTAAAATTGGGTTTTTAAATGTCTTGAGTTTCGAAAGTCTTCATTTGAGATCCATATGAATGATGATGAATTTAATCCTTTTGGAATTGATACTTTCGAATCGTCTTGGAATTTTTCTTTAAAGGAAGGTCTGAAAGTTTCAACTTTAGACTTTTGAAAATTTGAATTTGCGATCATCACTCGTAAAATAAAGCTGGTTTGTTTGCTGTGGAGTTTGTTTGAATCAAATGAATGGATTTATGTGAATAGTTGGAGGTAAAGTTTTTTTTTAAGTCGAACTTAATTTTTTATTTGCTTTTTTATTTATGTCGAATCAATAGATTTTTATGTAAAAAATATTCACACATAAAAACCATAAAGACTTTATGGTTTAAATATGAAATTGTTGTTTGGTGTTAAAAAAAATGGAATTTCCCCTTCAACGAAATGTCCACGTGTCGGTGATTCAGCAGGTTTTATGAAAATACACTTTACGAGATTAATATTTATTATTGTTCGAGAATTCATCGGGATTCATAGATTCAGAGAATTGTTTGCTTTGAATTAAATAGAGTCTATTTAAATCAAATTAATGAATTTATTTCAATATCTTCTGATTAATTTTTCTTTCAACTTGAACTTGATTTTTATTCCCTTTCTTATTCATTTGAAAACAATTTTCTGAATGAAAAATATTGATATAAGAAAGCTTTGAGTTGATATGAAATCGTTGTTCACCCTCAGAAAATAACTGAATATTCAATAAAATTCCGAATATTAGAAAGACCAGAACTTTCCCATTTACTTGAATTAAACAACAACATGAATATTCAATAACAAATTTTTCTGAATTTTATCAATCATTTGAAATTCAAAACCCTATTTATCTGCATTTTTCTCATTTGCATTGATTTTCTCAGAATAATTGAACTGAAATTCACAGTTTCTATTGCGTTTTCCATCAAATTGTGATTTTTCAATGACAAAATTCCTTAAAATGACAGTGTTCAACATCTAATAATCTTTTATTTGAATTGAATAAAAAGTATTATTTGATTGCAATCGCTCATTTCTCTGGCTGTGATGAATCATTTTTTTTACGATCATGAACTTGAGTGTAACATTATTCAGGTAAATTATTTCATCGGCGTTACACACATTAATTAATTTTTTCCCCTCACTTCTAAAAAAAACGTAAAATCTCACTATTTTTCCCTGCTTTCATTAACTTATTCACTCGAGTTATAATTGCGTGTTTCGCCTCGTCGCACGAGTGGATAAAAAGTAAAACTCCTCGCGTGTGTGTTTGATGAGTTGAAAATGAAAGAAAAGAGAAAAAACTGAGTATTAAAAGTAAAATCATTCGCCAGAATTTTCTCACTTTTCACAAGTTTTGTTCTGTTCCCTGGTGCAGAGACACTAACTCTTAAATTATTGTTTCATTGCGACTGTTATTATTATAATGGGTTGGATTTTGAATTTTAGATCGTTTTATTTTATGTCACCTGCATGGCGAACAACACCAATGGGGCACTAGCCTCCCCTTTCCCCCCACTTTTCACCCCCCTCCCAGGCACGATGATGCAGATAGCAAGGGTTGCAACGAAACCTTCTGTCCTGTTATATTTCTATACACACATGGACGCTCTCCGCCATGTTTGATCCTGCGCGGAGATAACACCCAGACAGCTGGGAAATTCTCCATCTCGTCGGTTCATTTTTTTTTACTTCTTTTTTTGTTCGAGTGCTTCAGGGGTGGTAGCTAATAATTTTGGTCTCATGGGGGTTTAATTTTTATTTAGGGGTTTTAAAATTCATGGTGGTCTTCAGGAATATTTCGTAATTTAAATGAACGAAGTGAAATTGTATTGATACAAAGAATTTGTCTAGAGGGAGAACGTTTTTAGTTTTTTAAATGAGTTATTGATTTTGTGAAAGGCGTGGTTCTAACATTCATTGAGAATGAAGAATTGTTTACGCGATTTTATAACGAAATATGAAAAATTCAGTACTGAAAACTTATTTATTTCACGTGACAAATGCAAAAATACGGAAATCGGATAACCCAGCGGGAATCGGATCGGTCGGTGGAATACGGATTTTCTTAAAATGCGGAAATTTGTGTTCTTGAAATGAGAAAATCCGAAAGGGATAAATTCTAGTATGAATTGAAAATGCAACATTAATTGAGTCGGCACATGAGGTGATGTACTCTCAATACCAAAGAAGATAGGAATTGTATTGAGACAGAATTATAAATTCCAGAAATATTATACAAGATACTAGAATCATGAGTAAATCAATTTTCAGACAGGAAGACTCATCAATTCAACAACGCGAATGTTGTAAATTAAAAAACCAAAATAGGAAATGTATGTGAACATTCGAGAATTTATGCTAAGTTTGAGCAAAATAATAGAGAATAAAAACGGTTTAATCTGATATTGAATGAAAATCTTACGAAAACTAGAGATTTCATCCTCTATGCTTTTCATTTCTCCTTTGAAAACTGCTGAAGCAAAATGGTTTCTTTTTTTCATTTCTTATAAAATTCCCTTGTCTTTCCGATGTCACCATTCACAAGAAAGAGTGAGAATATATATGCAAATAATGAAATAAATTGATAAATCGGAAGTTATCAATTCAATACCACGAATATTCTGAATTATCGATTACCGCGTTCACACAGGAAAAAAATAATTTCATATTTTCTCCGTGAAGTGCGAGACTAATAGTGAATCCCTTCATTGGCCCAGGAAAATGTCCTGAGCGTAACGGTAATTTGCGCCGTAACTGTAAAATTTACCCTACATTCCATCAAAAATTATCCCAGTCAACGCGAATGACTGCTGAATATTGCGTATTTATTTTTCTGTAACAGAGAATTACTTTTTACCGAACGAATCGTCAAATATACAATAACTGAATTACATTTCGCTCTACGATTACCTTTCCTGTAATCCAACTTATCCAACATTTCTCACCGCATATGAAATTCCCGTCTTTCCAATGCTACCACTCCCAACCTCCGAGAAAGAACGAATAAATAATCAACTATTGAATCGCGAATAATAAAATAAATTGATAAATCGCATATTGTAATTTTTGAGCTTCTGCATTCCCCCGACCTCTCGATTCTTATCAATAAACTCTGGCGAGTTGTGGCCCCAGCAAACGCCACACTGAGCATTCCACCGGTGAACCGTTATCCTTGCCTTCTTCACTCAGCACCCCATGGGTCCGCCGTAACTTGGCATCGTTAGGACACATCTTTCTGATAAATGCATTTACCTCCGCCGCCATTTTACCCAGGCACGATTGCATCAATTCCAACCGATCATCACTAGCAAAACAAAAGCCTCCGTCCGCTAATAAATTCGCGCACAACGCACGAATGAAACATCACTCAGCATCGAAGAATCACCTCCACCAGTTCAATTCTGAATGTGAGGAAAAGTAAAGGTCTCGACCGTGACATATTATCCAGCCCCGGGGGCCCCGTGTGAGTGAATATACACCATTATAACTTTTTTAATCCATTAACCCTCCCCTCAAATCCCCACCCCAGCCGTTGAAATAGAATTCACTTCGCGTTACTCTCGACTCTCAACGACTTGAGAAACTTTTTCCAAGACACTTTGAGTCACTGCTATCACCGCGTGTTTTTATATCTTCACAATTTAATGTAACCATTTTCGTGAATTGTGTTTAAATTTANGAAAGAGTGAGAATATATATGCAAATAATGAAATAAATTGATAAATCGGAAGTTATCAATTCAATACCACGAATATTCTGAATTATCGATTACCGCGTTCACACAGGAAAAAAATAATTTCATATTTTCTCCGTGAAGTGCGAGACTAATAGTGAATCCCTTCATTGGCCCAGGAAAATGTCCTGAGCGTAACGGTAATTTGCGCCGTAACTGTAAAATTTACCCTACATTCCATCAAAAATTATCCCAGTCAACGCGAATGACTGCTGAATATTGCGTATTTATTTTTCTGTAACAGAGAATTACTTTTTACCGAACGAATCGTCAAATATACAATAACTGAATTACATTTCGCTCTACGATTACCTTTCCTGTAATCCAACTTATCCAACATTTCTCACCGCATATGAAATTCCCGTCTTTCCAATGCTACCACTCCCAACCTCCGAGAAAGAACGAATAAATAATCAACTATTGAATCGCGAATAATGAAATAAATTGATAAATCGCATATTGTAATTTTTGAGCTTCTGCATTCCCCCGACCTCTCGATTCTTATCAATAAACTCTGGCGAGTTGTGGCCCCAGCAAACGCCACACTGAGCATTCCACCGGTGAACCGTTATCCTTGCCTTCTTCACTCAGCACCCCATGGGTCCGCCGTAACTTGGCATCGTTAGGACACATCTTTCTGATAAATGCATTTACCTCCGCCGCCATTTTACCCAGGCACGATTGCATCAATTCCAACCGATCATCACTAGCAAAACAAAAGCCTCCGTCCGCTAATAAATTCGCGCACAACGCACGAATGAAACATCACTCAGCATCGAAGAATCACCTCCACCAGTTCAATTCTGAATGTGAGGAAAAGTAAAGGTCTCGACCGTGACATATTATCCAGCCCCGGGGGCCCCGTGTGAGTGAATATACACCATTATAACTTTTTTAATCCATTAACCCTCCCCTCAAATCCCCACCCCAGCCGTTGAAATAGAATTCACTTCGCGTTACTCTCGACTCTCAACGACTTGAGAAACTTTTTCCAAGACACTTTGAGTCACTGCTATCACCGCGTGTTTTTATATCTTCACAATTTAATGTAACCATTTTCGTGAATTGTGTTTAAATTTATAGCACACGTTCACCAAGTACGTGAACTGAAATATTCAAATGACACGTCAGAGTATCAAGGGGGGGAGGGGGGGCGAAAAAAAAGTGTTCCGAGATTTTGTGCGATAAGATTTCTTTATTTTTTGAAACAATACATTTCTCCTCCTGGTCCTTCCTCCAGTCCTGATGGACGTATTAAGTTTTACTTTTTTTTCCCAAGGCATTTAAAAAATGGAGGAACTGTCGAAGCGTTGATATTATCGCGCCTCAGGTAGCCGGGGTAAAAAGGTTTCGTGGGCTTATCTCGTCAGCATCAGTTCTTGCCCGAGGAAAATGAATAGATGCGCTACCCCCAGTGCGCGCGCGCGCCTCTCACAAGCATTGTCCAGCTGTACAGTGTACGTACATGTGTGTCTGCCCTCGTGCACATTGTCCGAAGGTGCTAAAGGCTTTTCACATGCCAGTGTGCGATTATATACAGATCGCTGGGTTTCACGTACATTCTCCCATTTCCTTTCGCTAACTTTCGAAGTATTATATATAATTCACTTCTCACCTTTAGCGGATCGACTTTTTGTATTTTTTTCAATGCCTCTAGTAGTCATTTTTACAACGGGCAGAAGAAAATAGCCGCAATTGTTTGGTGGAAACTTTGCATAATCATTTCTCGAAGCCCGCGAAAGCGATAATCAATTCTCAACAGAGGGGCTATGTGTGACCGGTCAACGCCCACTTCAGCTTCAATTTTGCCGCGGGGTAGAGCTTGTATACTCACCCAGAGACCAGTTGCTGCTCATTGTATATGTTGGGTCCCCTTCCTCTGACCCCCTCCCCCTCGCCCTTCTGTTACACCCCAAAAAAACAGCCGCTCGCTGAAGTATACTGCGAATGCAAATAGCCTGGCATTACCTCTTGCAAACTCGTGTCCTTCATATTTCAAGACACGGGACGAACGATCTGGTGGTGATGAAGAAAATACAGATGATCTTTTTTCTCGCGGATTGGGTACATTCAGTTTTTTAATCGGAGCGGTGATTTTTTGGTTTCGGTATTTTCGAGGGCGAGAGAACTTGGAGGTTGCAGTGTTAGACATTTGTTGAAATTTCATGGAAGATATGGTACTAATTCTCAGGAGAGTGACGTTGAATCGGATTTAGGGGAAAAATGGTTATGAAATTTCAAGTTTTAGGGAGAATTCAAGGAAATTCATGAGTTTTCAGCGGGAGTGAGATGGAAATTTCATAACTTGAGGGAATTTTCAATGGAATAGGAATTTTCAAAAACAAAATGACATGAAATTTCTATTTTTCCCAGAATTCATTATTCACGGAATAATTGAACTGAAAAATCAAGTATTTTATTTATTTTGAGATCATTCGAATAGAAAATCATGGAATATTTGATTTTTGAATGACAAAATTTCCTGGAATTTCAGTTGAAATTGACTACGATAAAAAATTTTAAGTGTGGGAGGTAACTAAAATATAGGGGAATATAGGGGACTTTCAAATCCGAATTTAGATTTCCGGAAGTTTATTGAATTTCAAATTTCAGGGACAATTCGGGTGAATCAGATGGTTTCAAGTAGAGATTGAATGGACATATTCAGCAGGAAGATGCAAAATGAGTTGAGTTTTTAAAAAATTAAAAATTGAGGAAATTCACGTGAAATTTCTTGATTTTTTCAATTTTGGGGATTAATTCAAATCGAATTTACAGTTCCCATCGATTTTGTTATCAGATTAACAGAATAATGATGTAATATGCGATTTTTCAATGACGAGACTTCTAGGTCAATGACATTGAATTCGATTTAGGTTTGAAAATATTTATGAAATTTCAAGTTTCAGCTAGAAGTAGAATGATAATTCCACAATTTAGTTGAATTAACAATCAAAACTTTAATATCGAGTTCACTATCAACGGTTCAACGGACTCCAACCAAGACCTGCAAAGTCTAAATCATAAACTCATTGCAAAATGTCCGGAAAGTTGAGGTCAAATGGAGCTCAAATGAAAGCTCTGATGTCACACTACAAAAGTAGAAAAGCATTTCACTGGAAAAAAATAGCCAAAGTTGTTGGATATCCTGAACCTAGATAAATTTTCACCACAATTTTAATTTTTAATTAAAATTTATATTTCACAAGTCGAGCTGCCAAAGACTTGGGTCGAAATTGGATTCATTTTTTTGTCGAATTTTTCATCATATTCGCCTGAAACTGATCTAATTCATCAACCGATCAGCATTGAAGGAACCCAGTTAATGAATTCCCAAAAAAAAAATTGATGGAATGATCCCACATCGAGAATCATCAATCGATGACGGATTATAAAAACCTCCGGGACACTCAATCTCGCATTGGAAAAACCAGAGGCGAGAAGTAGCGTGCGAGCCAATTATATGGGCGTACACCAACCAGTAGAATACAACATGGGTCGAAAATATATAAATCCTGACTTCTCTCGGCCCCCGAGAGTGAACGAGTGAGAAGGCAACGAAACGAAGCCGTAGTAACCTATTAACTTGTAAATTGCTTCCGACTGTGGGCGAATGTAGAGAGTTGGAGCGCATAAATTCGCTAAATAAAACAGTTGCAATGATTGCGATGGACATGTGACGGTTTCGTGAGCCACCAGTGTATTCTCGTTTGTTTTATATCACTCAGTGCAACGAAGTAACGTTATGTATTTGCCAATTGAAACAATAATAAAAAAAAAATTTATTGACAATTCATGGGCCATCGATCTATGGTATCGTATCGATCAGACTGATTTGAATAAGAATAACGGATGCGTGATCGCGGTAGCTGACTAGATATGTACTGTTTTTGAGATATGGAGTACCACAAGAATACCCAACTGACAGGCCTGACATTGACGTGGAGAGATGCTTTTTTCATGCAGGAATTTCATTCTCACTTATTTGAGAATAGATTTTTTTTATTTTTATCTGGACAGCGCTTAGTGTTGAAGTTAGATAAAGAGGATCGATACAATTGTTCAAAGTTTGCTGCCGGTTTTGAGTATTAAGAAGCACAGTATAGAGTCAGTGGTTAAGTAAAGGTAGATCTGAATCTTCAGGATTTGAACTTTGATAAAAACCAATACGTAAATCACTCATTCGACATTATCTCCTGTATTCCGGTTACGCATTCCACGGTGGGCTATGTTAACTGGCATCTACTTCTTGGGTAATGTAAAGCAAAGGTAGACAGCATGAGTTTATCGGAGATAAACTATATCATATCTTCGACAACTTAGTGTCGATTAATTGAGATGCGACAACGGTAGTTTGATTCAAAAGGAACAATAGGTTTCGTCTAAATGTGTTATTAAGTGAATTTCATTCTCACTCGTAGAATTTAGGGTTGGAATTATATATTGATAAAGAGGTTTGATACAATTGTTCAAAGTTGGCTGCCGGTTTTGAGTATGAAGAAGCAAAGTATAGAGTCAGTGGTTAAGTAACGGTAGATCGGAATCTTGAGGACTTGTACTTTGATAAAAACCAATATGTAAATAACTTTTTTGACATTATCTCCTGTATTCCGGTTACGCATTCTGTAGTGGGTTATGTTAAGTAGCGTCTGCTGCTTGGGCAATGTAAAGCAAAGGTAGACAGCGTGAGTTCATCAGAGATAAACTGTATCATATCTTCGACAACTTAAATTGACGATTAATTGAGATGTGATAACGGTAGTTTGATTCTAAAGGAACAAGAGGTTTCATCCAAATGTGTTATGAAGTGAATTTAAGGTTGGAATTACGTATTGATAAAGAGGTTTAATACAATTTTTCAAAATTGGCTGCCGGTTTTGCATACCGGGAAGCAAACTATCAAGTTAGTAGATGAGTAAAGGTTGATCTGAATCTTGAGGATTTGTACATTGATAACAACCAATATGTAAATAACTTTTTTGACATTATCTCGTGTATTTCGGTGACGCATTCCATAGTGGGCTATGTTAAGTAGCGTCTGCTGCTTGGGCAATGTAAAGCAAAGGTAGACAGCATGGGTTTATCGGAGATAAATTGTATCATATCTTCGACAACTTAAATTGACCATTACTTGAGATGTGAGAACAGTAGTTTGATTTGAAAAGAACAATAGGTCTCACCCAAATGTGTTATGAATTGAATTTCATTCTCACTTGTAGAATTTAGTGTTGGAATTATGTTCTGATAAAGAGGTTTGATGCAATTGCGAAAAGTTGGCTGCCGGTTTTGAGGATCAGAAAGCAAACTATCAAGTTAGTAGATATGTTAAGGTTGATCTGAATCTTGAGGATTTAAACTCTGATAAAAACCAATACGTAAATCCCTTATTGGGCATTATCTCCTATATTCCGGTTACGTATTCCACAGTGGGCTATGTTAAGTGGCATCTACTGCTTGGGCAAAGTAAAGCAAAGGTAGACAGCATGAGTGTATCGGAGATAAACTGCATCATATCTTCGACAACTTAGTGTCGATTAATTGAGATGTGAGAACGGTAGTTTCATTCGAAAGGAAACAATAGGTCTCACCCAAATGTGTTATGAAGTGTATTTCATTCTCACTGTTAGAATTTAGTATTGAATTTATATACAGACAAAGAGGTTTGATACAATTGGCCAAAATTGGCTGTCGATTTTGAATATCGGGAAGCAAACTATCAAGCTAGTACATGAGTAAAGGTTGATCTGAATCTGGAGGACTTCAACTTTGATAAAAGACAATACATAAATCACTCATTCGACATTATCTCCTGTATTCCGGTTATGCATTCCACAACGAGCTATGTTAAGTGGCATCTACTACTTGGGATAAAGGTAGCAATCTTGAGTTTATACGAGTTATACGAGTTTATCAACTAATTGACACGTGAAGAACGGTTTGTTCAATTCGAAAGGATCAAATTCGGATGTAATGTGGCCAATTTTATTTTCACTACTAGACTTCCGAATGGAACTTATACATAAAAATGCTCAATACAATTGTCCAAAGTTAACTTCCAATTTTGAGTTTCAAAAAACAAAGTATCAAGTCAGCCGCTAAGTAAAGGTTGATCTGAATCTTGAGGATTTGAACTTTCAAAAAACTATTATGTAAATCAGTCATTCGACATTACTATCCCCTTAATTCCGGTTACGCATTCTACAGTGGGCAGCGTTAAGTGGCATCTACTGCTTGGGCAATGAAGGATAAAGTCAGAAATCTTGAGTTTATCGGAGATAAACTGTATCATACGTTCGACAACTGTAAATTATCGACTGATTGAGATATGAGAACGGTCGTTTGGTTCAGAAGGATTGAGCTCAAGTCTCATCCAAATGTGTAATGCAGCGTATCGCGCATCATTCTGCGCATCCACTTGATTGGTCCAGCCTCAGCGAGACCAAGAAGACAACAAAGAACTCTTCATTGAGAACTTAACATACGAGATGACGTTAACACAACGGGTGTTCACTGCTGAATGAATTATAAATCATGATAAGACCCCGATATCCCGTGGCACTTACCCCTTTGCAGAGATTGGTGGGTCCTCTCCTCCCCGTGGGAGCACACAGGAAACCAATGGAAGTAACGGTGTGTCTGGCAAAAGGTTTTTTGGGGGAAGGATCTGTCAGAGACTACCAGCAACCCACGGTTGATGATTTCGGGGGGGGGGGGGCACTGTATGCCTCAGGGGCAGCTGTGCCACCCTATCATTGGTTCTGATCTCTCTACATTCCGTACTTAACTACGGGAAACAACAACACACACCCTCTGTGGATATGAAAGACCAATCCGGTTGGTGTTCGCTGCGAAGGGTACACACTCAAATGAAATATTTGATTTTTCGGCGGAATATATATCATGTTTCGAAATATTAATATTTATTGTTATAATTTTTGGTGATTGGGAGTTCTCTTATTCAATGATTCACTTTGAAAGAGTCACGAGTCAGTAGTTGCAGCGTTGTTAAAAATTTTTAGTTGAAATTTGAAGGAATTTCGCCATTGAAAATTCAGACAATTTGGTGAAATCTCAAATTAAATCATTTTTCAATTTTTTCATGAAAATCCCTAGAAAATTCATAAAAATTCAGGTGAACAATCTACCAGTTTTTAATTCATTGAAAATTTCGGTTAATTTGGAGCTGAATATTCACTTTTTCATTAAAAATTCAAGCAAATCTCAAATGAAATTTCAAAAATCATGATTTCTTCCTCTCAATTGCATTCAATGTCGTCCTCTTTAAAATTACTAGTCAATTGTCCATGAGATTTCAATCGTTTCCAAACAGCAATTGATATATATTTGTTCATCTATAGAAAAATTGGCCTTTCGTCAATAATTCAATTCTTTTGTTTTCTCAGGAATTCATTGCCCGAAATAAAAAAAATTTCTTGCGTATTTCAAAAACTACTGGGGCAGAACAGAATGTTTTTCGCAGGAATTTTCACCAACCCTCAGGAAAAACAATGCAATGATGTTTTTTCAAAATTTTAATCAATATTCTCGTTAAAAATTCCGCAAAGATATTCTAATTGTCTGATTTAAAAAACCTTAGAAGCAATTTTCAGTAGAAATTTGTTTCCATATGCAAGCGAATTCAATTCACTTTCAAGATTTTCACTGAAAATCATTAGCACCAGCCCAAGGTGAACGAAGAAGCGTGTGTGCATGCGTGCGTGTTACAATCCGCATCCAACATTATAGAATGGAGTTGTTTCTTCGCCAAAGTCCCGTGAAATCCTAGTTAGGAGGTTCAGACGTTCGCTGATGATCTCATATCGTCGATTCCACTCAACGGCTCCACTGAAAAACCCCCATTGTCCATCTGATGAGTTCGCTCGGTTTTTTCCTGTCTCCAAAAGAGTTCTTCATCATCCTCAAGTATTTTTCCCATTTCTGCTCTCCTAAAGTACTAAAAACCCCGCACGCGTACGAGTCTGCACTCTGTCATTGCCTCTGAAACTGGAGAAAGCGGGAGAAAAAAATGAAAAATAAAAGGGGGAGGTGGGGGGAATGGGTGAGCAAAGTCAATAGGCTGGCGCAGACGCTGCTATCTGCCAATGTAGCCTTCTGATTTCGCGCATGCCAACTGAAAATATAGCCGGGGTGTGGGCTTCACTATTCACTGTCGTCGTTAACATCATGTGCGTCGGCGCGAATTTCACATCATCGTGTTTACAGGAATTCACAAATCCGAATTAACGATAGCTAATTTAATTATCAAATTGTTCACCGCTCGCCAGCTGAGAAAACACTCATTAGCCGTTGATAAGCGTCTCTTTAATTCCTCGTTTACAGCATTCTGCAGGAATAAGAGATGCGAAAAATAATTGACCAGGGGTCGTGCAATAAACTCTGACATTAATCCACGTGTGGGTGAGAGCAGTGAGCATGTGTGCGCAACCCGGAGATGACATTCCAAAGCAATTGAAGAGAGTCAACCTCCGGGATATATTTATGGTGGCAAATCATGAGTGGTGGAGATACCATATGGCTCGATTAAGATTCAAACAAGGCGCCTCGATGGAACGGCATAAATCTCGAAACTCCCGAGCGCGAATATTAGAAGGCGAGGTGGTCTTCGCCTTGGAACGATTTGTTTGGATCGCTCCCGGTGATGGTCCGAACGCCAACTGATTATCGAGTAGCCTTTCCGTTCTTTTATTGATTTTATTTTTCATGCTTACGTGGAGAGAAGGTTCTGGTGAAATTTAGAACGAAATTCTGCGGTAGGGTGGACACTGTTAGAAAATTACTCCTGAAATTTCAAGTAAAAAATCTTGGAATTTTTAACAATCACTCATTCACACGAAAATTTCATGGACTTTGTTATTGGAAAATGAGTCGAATTTTGGAGTACTCAATGGAATTGCAATTTTCAGGTCCACATGATGAAGAAAATTATTGAATAATTTGAAAATTCAGGCAACAAGACTGACAACAAGTTGAATTTTCAATCCAACTGATTATCGCGTAGCCTGTCCGTTCTTTTATTAATTTTATCTTTCATGCTTACGTGGAGAGAAGGTTCTGGTGAAATTTAGAACGAAATTCTGCGGTAGGGTGGACACTGTTAGAAAATTACTCCTGAAATTTCAAGTAAAAAATCTTGGAATTTTTAACAATTACTCATTCACACGAAAATTTCATGTATTTTGTTATTGGAAAATGAGTCGAATTTTGGAGTACTCAATGGAATTGCAATTTTCAGGTCCACATGATGAAGAAAATTATTGAATAATTTGAAAATTTAGGCAACAAGACTGACAACAAGTTGAATTTTCAATCCAACTGATTATCGCGTAGCCTGTCCGTTCTTTTATTAATTTTATTTTTCATGGTTACGTGGAGAGAAGGTTCTGGTGAAATTTAGACCGAAATACTACGGTAGTGTAGACACTGTTAGAAAATTACTCCTGAAATTTCAAGTAAAAAATCTTGGAATTTTTAACAATCACTCATTCACACGAAATTTTCATGTATTTTGTTATTGGAAAATGAGTCGAATTCTGGAGTACTCAATGGAATTGCGATTTTCAGGTCCACATGATGAAGAAAATTATTGAATAATTTGAAAATTCAGGCAACAAGACTGACAACAAGTTGAATTTTCAATCCAACTGATTATCGCGTAGCCTGTCCGTTCTTTTATTAATTTTATCTTTCATGCTTACGTGGAGAGAAGGTTCTGGTGAAATTTAGACCGAAATAATACGGTAGTGTAGACACTGTTAGAAAATTATTCCTGAAATTTTAAGTTGAAAAACTTGAAATTATTAACAATCACTCATTCACACGAAATTTTTATGTATTTTGTTATTGGAAAATGAGTCGAATTTTGGAGTATTCAATGGAATTGCGATTTTCACGTCCACATGATAATGAAAATTGTTGAATTATTCGAAGAGAAAATTATTGAATTATTTGAAATTCAGGGAAATTGGTGCTTGAATTTTCAATCCCACTGATTACCGAGTAGCCTTTCCTTTCTCTTATTGATTTTATTTTTCATGTTTATATGGAGAGAGGGAAATTTTTTTCTACGTGGAAAAAAATCCGATATTTTACTTCTAAGCTCCACAAAAATATTTTTATTTTTATCATATTCACTACATTTTCACTAGAATTTCAGTAAAAATTCGTAGAACTCAAATACGTTCCACAATTGCTAAATTTCCGAGCTAATTTATCATGGGAATTTTCCTCCGCATAAATTCAGCGTATAATTCTCAATGAATATTGATGAACAGTGATTGTTACTCGCATAATACAGAAGATATAAGTGGAATAAAATCAACAATGATGCATAGTACATGAAAATCATCAAAGCCATTAATAACCCCACAATTTCCAACGAATTTCTGATGTCGCTTTTCCTTCCGAAACCCGCGAAACCCCCACACACACATCCCCCTTTCACGGCCAAACGATAATTTATATGTTGCGAGTTATAGTCGACATTAACATGAATTACGCTATCGCCGTGTGAGCTACGGCCATTAATAGCACCAAGTGCTCTGCACTCAGTTGACTATAAACTTAGTCAGTATATATTGTAAATAACCCACCGCCGATACTGCCACTTGGAATTTGACCATAACAAACAAGAATACTTGGCACTGGGTTTTTACATTGTGGATATTAAACTATTGTTAATCATTTCGATTGATGTATCGGCGATAAAAAACGTTTAATAGCGACGTTTACACAGCATTGGTCATTAGGTATGCCATATCCTTCTCTTATTCGTTTTCCAGGATTCGACGTATTCACTATTACCATATCTACACGAGAGATTGCACAATGATGCTTGACCTATGAGGCAGACAGATTAATTGTGGTTAAATTCTTCGATTAAAGTCATATTATTCTTCAATAAATTCATCTATTCTACCCGTAGACAAAAATTTTATTTGGGAATTTTTCAGACCAAAATGAATGGTTTATTTGAATTTAATAAAGCTTATTAGAATCAAGCAAACGATTTATTTTATTCAGATAAAGTTTAGTAGACTCAAATAGACTATTTTTCTTGCATGAATTCAGTAGTGAAGTGGTAAACGGAGATAAGTCGACTTATCTCTCAGTTGAGTTTTTGAGGAATATTTCCAAATCTAAGTGAGATAGCGACATTTTCACAAATACATTTGTTGTAGCACTCAATCGGCTCCACAAAAAAGGTTATAACAAAATTTTTGCCATCTCCCTTAGATTCCGAGATATTGATTGAAAACTGGTCAATAGTCCAAATTGACTTATCTCCTTTTACCACTTCGCTACTGAATTGTCAATTTTGAAAAATGCAGACGACGAAATTGGAAAAATGGATTATCTTCAATCATGAATCGCTTACGAACAAATGATTCGGTTTGGGCGAGTCAGTTTTAATTTTGAGGTTAAAAGAACATCTTCACAGAGAAAAATGTTGGAGAAAAATGACCAAACAAGTCATGTAATCGTGGAGCGAAATCCATTTCTAGGTATTTTTCGCCCTACATCGGGGCAAAAAATGCGAGAAAAAAGTGAATTCTTCTCCGCTGCCTTGAGAAAATTTACTAAACGTGGGAATAATTTGTACCGAAACTGTAAAATTTGCCATTCATGCTATCAAAAATTATCTCATGAGTGTGAATGATTGCTCAATATTGCGTAATCATTCTCATATGTGGAGGCATTGTTCTGTGACGGAGAATAATAGTTTTTACCAAACTCAGAATAGAATATTTTCATGTTATTCATCTTCACTTTCACTAAATAATTTAAATGGCAATATTTCTCCATTTTCATTCCGTGGAACATCATGACCTTGACAATGAAAATAATGATAAAGAAAATCAAACAAGATCTAATGAAGCGGAATTCAATGCTAAATCGATTTATGATACAATCCTTCGAGCTAGAATAAAATTTAAAAGCAATATCATATCATATCACCTTTCAATTCCTTCTCTACATCCTCTTAGAACTTTCATTATTTTCAAAAATTAACCACTCTCAACAACAATATGAATAATGAAAGAATATTAGTCATCTGCGATGATGACTTAGTATAAATAATAATAAATAATATAAATATAAAAACAATATATAATATTTAAAAAAATAATGTATAAGTTTGAGAAAATTTTATATATTTATTTTTAGAAAAAAACATTTTCATTCCCTGGAACATCATGACCTTAACAAAATGAGAATAATGATAAAGAAAATTAAGCAAGATCCAACGAAGCGGAATTCAATTCTAAATCGATTTATGATACAATTCCTCGAACTATAATAAAATGTAAAAACAATATCATATACCCTTTCAATTCCATTCTCTACATCCTCTTGGAACTTTCGTTATTTCCAAAAATTAATCACTTTTGACAACAATATGAATAATGAATGAAAATTAGTCATCTGTGATGATGACTTAGCTCAACTTCAAACTCCTACATTTCATGCGTGCGCGTCGCGCGCGCCCTCATTAATAAAAGAAAATGCACAATTCGCATATAAGAACATCCAACTCACTCAATCAATCAAAAAATAATAGTCAATAGAATCATCACTCGCGAATGAAGCGATAATTCCTCCGGACGCATTTGAAATGTGCGAAATATTATTGAAAACAGATCCACATATCAAAGCTAATTGCTTATTGACCGATAATAGCGCATGCCCCCATTGAAAACGCTAATTATCCTGGACGTGCCTCATACACCGAGTCCCTCCCGAGTCCACCCGAATGCGTGATTAAAGCAATTAGTTTGAAATCCAAAGTGACCCAAAACTGAGTGCGACATGAAATAGTTTAATTGGGCCACACCAGTGTATCAAACATGTCCTCAGATAAGGTGTGGGTGTGCGTAAGAGATCCAGACTTGCGCGCGAGTCTCGAGTGTAGGGTGTGGCCGTGACTAAAAGTTCAGTGGAGCACGCGAGAGGCTCACTCTCAGCTGGTTAAACTGCCAACATATCTCGTTAAAAATTTTTTTCTCTCATTAATATCCATTTTATGATTTTCATTCAGCATTTCCGAGGAATTAATCCCCCTCATGGAATAAGGATAGATATCCGGTATGGGAATTGTCTGCAAGAGAGAGGAGATATTCGTACGAGTTAATAATTCCACCTATGTAACCATTACATAGAGCAACGAAATGCAATTATCCGTTTGAACGCATCACTTGACTTGAGTGTAATTTAACGCTTTTCAATGAGCCTACGATTTTCCCGATAATTAACATGCATACCGACGAGTCTACCATCAAACAACGACAAACTCTCGTGCATATTGTTTTCTTATTGGGCCGTTTCCACAGGCTCTCGGGCTTGGAAATGCATATGCTAGCCGATATCTATATGCAGTGTGATATCCCACTCCCACTCGGTTGAGCAACGATGCGAAAAAACTGGATAATAATGATTATTTCTAGGTTGCCATTCTTCGGTTTAATGGTATAGAACAATTCACGGGATTTACCTCTGTGCATACCGAGAATCATCGGTTATTTATGCACAGTCAATTATTCTACTGACAATAGGTTGAACGGTTGATTATTCGATAATTGAGGAGTTTAGGATGATTTTATTAGAGATTAATGCGAGGAATGACATGTGCATATTTTGATTATTATTGCTGAGTTTAGAGATTTTTACAAACTGTTTTTGCTTTTGTATAATTGGTTTTTTCTTAAATAAGTATTCTGGAATATTTTGGGATAAGACTTTAATTTTCTCGTTCTATGATTATGCGCAATGGTGAATGTTCCTCGACGATAGGTATTCATCATTCTTTTAAGGTAGATCATGGGATAGTGGAAAAAGAATAACACTCAAAACATTGTTAATTCGCAACGTCTCAATGTATTACTTATAATTTTTTTGTGGGATGGGACAAATAATTATTTTACATCATCTGTTATAGAAAAAAATTAATTTCATGAAATTTTAAGTTTATGGAAAGCGGTATTGAATTTATTTCAGGGGAGATAAATCATACAATTTCAAATTTCACTGAAAATTATGAATTTTTGAGAAGCAGAACGTCAAGAATTTTCGACTTTACTTGAAATTTCAAACAAAATAAATATTTAGTACCAAATGACACTGAATTTTCAATTAATCGACATTCAAAAATATATTTATCTAAATTTTCCTGATTTCTATTGATGTTCCTGGAATAATTGAACTAAAATTTATAGTCTACATTGTTTTTTCCATGAAATTGTAACTCTTTCATGACGAAATTCCTCGAAATTTCAGTGGAACTGTGAATTCATAGGAAGTTCCAAGAAGTAAACGAGAAATTTCAGTCAAATGTTAAAACCTCAGAATCTGAATTTTCTGAAATAGAAATTATCAGATCGATGAAATGATCATTTGGCTTGGGAGGAATAATTAGTCATTAAAAACCTGTTGTTTCACATCTAGGAAACGAATCAGTGCACTGTTAACAGTTTTCTACTGAAATTTCCGGGAACGGTCTTGGACATTTTTAACAACTAACATGTCCACTGAAATTTCAAGGAATTTTGTAATTGAATATTCATAATTTCGTGGAAAAATCTGTGGGAACTATAAATTTCAAATTACCTTACCTGGAAAGATTGATAAAGATCAGAAAAATTCAGAGAAATCTCTCCTTAAATTCCAGATTCCTCTGAATTTTCCGGGAAATCCTTCAAAAATTCTTGGAATTCCAAAAAATTTCAAGGGATTTGGCATTGAATATTCATTTTCCCTTGAAAATTCATGTAAATTGTGCAATTCCCGTCGTCCTGCCGCTAAAAAAAATTAACTTTTCTTGAATTTCGAGAGAAATTAGAACTTCCATTTACTTTTCCCCTTAAATCGAATTCAAGGTCTTTTTCGAGAAAATTCAACCAAATTTTTTTAACGGTGTCCATCCAATCTGTTTTCGTCCAGTCAATTTCCATCAGTAAATCCATATTTAGCCCAATCTTAAAAAATGCCTAGTACCAAAAGTTCGAGATTTCGTTAAAAACATGTATTTTTTCCACCAGAATAACTCAAAAGTAAATAATTCAGACGGCAGTTTATATTTACCATTTTTCTTCATTCACCATTTTTCAAGACCCTGACGCCTTCGTAATATCGAAGAGCTTGTAGCCCAAACGAGAACAGTGATCCGTTGTAATTTCACTTTATAATAGCCTGGATACACTCACTTGAGCGCAGGCAATCTCAATATTGTAATCCCATTCAAAACCAAAACGGTTTCTATTCAAATTTTGTTTCTCCACCGTTTCCCTCCATTCTGCATCGCCATCCGCTATCCACGTTTCAAAAATCCATTATGGAATAAAAAAAACCACTATTCAGACATATCACGTAGTTGTGTATGATAGACTCTTTTGAACGGCAAGATTGAAATAAATAAAGGGGTATTACAAACAAAAACAATAGTAAGGGGGGGAAAATGAAGTTGCTCGGTGGAACGTGTAAGGTAAAGTGGGTGCGTCAGTCTTACTTGCAAATGGATTGCAACTTCTGAGTTGTATGTATGTTTCAACCCAGAGATACGATATAAATCGTGCAAAATAGCGAGGTGAGACAGCAGTTTATACACAGGCCAGTGTCACCTAACGTCCATTAATTCTTGCCTGTGTCAGAGTCATTTATTCACTGTTTTACACTTTTTTTTATTTATCTTGGATTACTTTTCTGCGTTCATGGGAAGTCATTCAATTGACGAAGAATCAAACGTTTTCAGACCTTACTCGAAAGATCGATTCTATCTTCTGAAAAAGTGATCTTGTGTTTCTGCTAGCTCATTCATACATGTATTTGAATACATATCATTTATATTCAATTGTTAGAATTAATGAATGTGATTTGCATCGGGCCCTGGAGGTATGCCTCGTTTAAAAAAAGAATTGTTGAAGAGAGCAAGTGAAGAACATTGATTTTTTTCCACAACTACCAGAAACAACTTCATTAGGGAATAATCAAACATTTTCAGATGTTACTCGAGAGATTGATTGCATCTCCGGAGTAATTGCTCTCGTGGCTTTGCTGAAGTTGAAGAAATAGTTCACTCGTATGCACGTATTTGAATGAATATAATTTACTAGAGGGCTATGTCCCCTGTTTGCTCCGCTGGCCAACCGTCATGTGACCTCCATCATCCTTATTCGGACTCTTGTGACCTTGTGATGTTTAATCTGACACTCGTGACCCTTATTCTGACCCTCATGACCCTTATTCTGACCCTCGTCATCCTTATTCTCATCCTCATCACCATTATTCTGATCCTCGTGACCCTTATTCTGACTTTTGTGCTCCTAATTCTAAACTTCGTGACCTTTATTTTGAACCTTATGACCCTCATGACCATTATTTTGACCCTCGTGGCCCTTATTTTGACCCTTGCAACCTTTAATTGTGGACTCTTCATTTCGAGTACTAATTTTCTATCACCAGAAGTCAATTGGATTTTTATAATATAGAGAGATATTCAATTGTGAAAATGAATGCAAGTGATTTGCATCCCGCTCCAAAGGTCTGCCTCTCCTAAAGGCAAAGGAATTGTTGAACAGAACAAGTGCAGAAATACCAAAAACTATTCTATTAATGAAGAATCAAACGTTTTCAAACATCATTCGAAAGATCAGTCCTATCTTCAGGGAAATTGATCTCGTGATTCTGCGAAAGTTGAAGAAATCGTTCGCTCATATACACTTATCTGAATAAATATAATTTACATTCAATTGTGAGAATGAATGAAAGTGATTCGCATGGGGCCCCGAAGGCCTGCCTCTCCTAAAAATATCTGTTGAAGAGAACAAGTGAAAAACATTGATTGATTTTTTTTTCACAAGTACCAGATACAATGTATCAAAGACAATGGGATCCAAGCGGGTATGAGCCGTACACCCATACAGTTAACCAACATCCATTGTGGGGTACATCGTCGAGAGGTATCTCCAGCACTAGCCATAAACGACTTCCTGGGGGGTGTGTACAAACACAAACAATAACAACTTTTCACCAGAAAAAGCCAATCGCTGGTGGATATTGGAGATACTTTTATTTTCGGTTTCAATATAAAAAAATATCAACAGGCATATTAAAATTGCTTTGCTGATCAAGCCCCCCCCCCCCCCCTCTCTGCCATTCTCTCACGGATAAAAACCGAGCTTGGAAGAGAGAAAGGCAGGAGCAAAAACAAAAGCAGGAAAAAATAAAATGAAAAGAGGTGCATCCAGCTGTGGACTCCNGCTATGTCCCCTGTTTGCTCCGCTGGCCAACCGTCATGTGACCTCCATCATCCTTATTCGGACTCTTGTGACCTTGTGATGTTTAATCTGACACTCGTGACCCTTATTCTGACCCTCATGACCCTTATTCTGACCCTCGTCATCCTTATTCTCATCCTCATCACCATTATTCTGATCCTCGTGACCCTTATTCTGACTTTTGTGCTCCTAATTCTAAACTTCGTGACCTTTATTTTGAACCTTATGACCCTCATGACCATTATTTTGACCCTCGTGGCCCTTATTTTGACCCTTGCAACCTTTAATTGTGGACTCTTCATTTCGAGTACTAATTTTCTATCACCAGAAGTCAATTGGATTTTTATAATATAGAGAGATATTCAATTGTGAAAATGAATGCAAGTGATTTGCATCCCGCTCCAAAGGTCTGCCTCTCCTAAAGGCAAAGGAATTGTTGAACAGAACAAGTGCAGAAATACCAAAAACTATTCTATTAATGAAGAATCAAACGTTTTCAAACATCATTCGAAAGATCAGTCCTATCTTCAGGGAAATTGATCTCGTGATTCTGCGAAAGTTGAAGAAATCGTTCGCTCATATACACTTATCTGAATAAATATAATTTACATTCAATTGTGAGAATGAATGAAAGTGATTCGCATGGGGCCCCGAAGGCCTGCCTCTCCTAAAAATATCTGTTGAAGAGAACAAGTGAAAAACATTGATTGATTTTTTTTTCACAAGTACCAGATACAATGTATCAAAGACAATGGGATCCAAGCGGGTATGAGCCGTACACCCATACAGTTAACCAACATCCATTGTGGGGTACATCGTCGAGAGGTATCTCCAGCACTAGCCATAAACGACTTCCTGGGGGGTGTGTACAAACACAAACAATAACAACTTTTCACCAGAAAAAGCCAATCGCTGGTGGATATTGGAGATACTTTTATTTTCGGTTTCAATATAAAAAAATATCAACAGGCATATTAAAATTGCTTTGCTGATCAAGCCCCCCCCCCCCTACTCTCTGCCATTCTCTCACGGATAAAAACCGAGCTTGGAAGAGAGAAAGGCAGGAGCAAAAACAAAAGCAGGAAAAAATAAAATGAAAAGAGGTGCATCCAGCTGTGGACTCCTGTACTGTGTCACAACCCACACCTCCTTTTGTTCCATTTTCTCCGGTGGAGGATGGAGAGTGGGGCCACGTTATTCCAGCTGAAGGAGAGGAAGCTGCCGAACACGAGTGGAACATTGCTAGCAATTTAAATAAATTCAGTGTAGCTCAGGGTGGAATTTTTTTTTCTTGTCCTTACATTGCGATGAGAGCCTGTTGGTGGGGCTTTTGTACAGTTTTCGCATACCGTAAGATTGCAACTTTATCATTCGTTGACTCAATCATGTGTTGAGTGGAATTCGATGGAATTCACTTGACAGTTTTAGCGACATTTTTCATTCTTGAAAATTTAAGAGAATCGAGTTTTTTTTTCAATTTCAAATTGAGATTTTCGGTTTCAATATATATATATGAAAGTTTTAAAGAGGATATGAATCTTTTATGTATGAAAATTGAAAGTTGCATTCCGTTTAATTTGGGTGAATGGAGAATAATAAATAAAAGTCTTTATAATTTATAAATTCGATTTGGGAGGCGAAAACATAATAAAAATTTAATGAAATTATAGATATTCAAGCTGGAGGAAGACAAGGATTTTTCAACTTACTTGAATTTTCAATGAAAACATGAATATTCAGTCGCGAAGTTTTCCGCGAAAACTCTCCATGAAATATCTCCGAATCTAAAAGAGATAACGAAATTGTTGTAATGACCTTTTTTATAGAGCGAATTGAAGCCCACAAAAAAGGTTTTATCAAAAATTTCGCTGTCTCCCTTAGATTTCGAGATATCCATTGAAAACTGGCCAACAGTCAAAATCGGTCGTTTCGCTACTGAATTTCTGAAAATCCTACATTATTGACTACAATTGGCTACTTTCAATATCTTCACTTAAAAAAATATTCATCAATGCCAAATGTGTATGCCAATCCATCAAAAGCCAAATAATTTGGCTTTCATTTTCAAAAATTTCGGTAAAAGCGAAAAAAGAAAGGAATGAGTCCGAACGAAAAATAAAATTTCCTCAGTCTCGGCTCCTCAACAGTTAAGTGACACAGATGCAGTGGATGATCCGGTCTATTCGCACTGCGTAACTAGCCCTGCTTATCATATAGATTGGCAGTTCCACTAACCCAGTAGTTCATAATGGCTGGTCTCGCGCCTCCATGTACGAAACACCAATGAATGTAACACAATGATAAGGAGGTATTGGCTCTCAGCGAGTGGCATTCCACAACTTTTGGACAATCTAACGTGATCTAATGGCTTATCCTTCTTCATCGGATCTACTGGAGCTGAAAGATCAATCGCGGCTGATGAGTAACATGTGAACAAGCGCTCGTAGTGTTAGGAATGCGGTACCACTGCTTGTCACTGGGTACACCTTTACCTGTGATATACCCTGACAATGTTAAATTCCCAAAGTGTATCGTATAATGTAGGGTAGCTAGTACATGAGGCTCAGAGAACATTTCTGCAGAACTCGATATATTTTTTAAATCATTTGAACGACATTTTTTCTGGAAATTAATTAGTTGTTACATTTATTTCAATGGAAATGTTTCAATTCTTAATTTAATTATTTTAATAATTAATGTGAAATTAATCAGTTGATGCACATAAAGCATTGCTGTATGCAAGGAAATTTTTGTTTATATTTAATAAACTTTTCATTCGTTGAAAAAACAAAACCAAAGGTTCAAGTTTGAATAAATGTAGAAAATAGATTTTTTTTTAATCATACTGAAATTTGAAGCAATTTTGTAATTGAAAATTTATAATTTCATGGATAAAATCGTAGAAGCTGCAAATGTCAGTTTAATTATTCTCCTTGAATTCCAGATTCCTCTGAATTTTCAGGGAATTTGATCAAAAATTCCTGCAGTTCCAAAAATTTCAAAGGAATTCATGTAAATTCTGGAATTTTCGTCTTCCTGGTGCTAAAAAATTGCGACTTTACTTGAATTGTCAGAGAAACTTGAAATTCTATTGACTTTTTCCCCTTAAATCGAATTCAAGGTCTTTTTCCGGAAAATTCAGCCTAATTTTTTTGACAGTGTAATTGAAAATTGGAATAAATTGGAGAATTCCCATTATGCTGATGCTAAAAAATTGAAATTTTGTTCACTATTCGATTCTTCATGAAATTTCATTTCTTCAAATAAAAAAGTATCACATTCAGGATTTTAAACAGTTTAAACATTTTGGATTAATCATTTATAAAAAGATAATATTTAAACACGTTAATTTTGATAAAATTCAATTCAAATATCTGTAATTCCTGGAATTATAAGAATTTTAAAAGAATTCCCTGAAAATTCTACGGAATTTAGCAGTGAATATTAATTTTCACTTTAAAATTCATGTTAATTGTGCAATTTTGTTACTTAAATTTTCAGAGAAACTGGAAATTCCTTTGACTTTTTCCCCTTAAATCGAATTCAAGGTCGTTTTCCGGAAAATTCACCCAAATTTTTTCAACAGTGGAATTGAAAATTGTAATAAATTGAAGAATCCCACCGTTCTGCTGTTGAAAAATTGGAATTTCCACATTGTACCACATTTTTCATTCATATTCCGATTTCAAACAGTTCAAACAACTTCCATTAACCATTGATAAAAAGACAATATTAAAAACCGTACATTTCGATAAAATTTAATCTAAATAACGCAGACAATCCCTAAATTATTCAGTGTCCTCGCCCAGTACAGTCCCATTCACTAAAACAATCGACATCCACCTAATCGCCCAAACCACCTAATTACCCCCCATCACAATGTGCAATTCGTCAAGTCCACTTTAACGATATCTGTAACACATGTTACCGTAATTTTAAAACTTACCCACTGGCCAGCAATTTGTATCCAGATAGGGAACAATGTTGCCGACTATATATTCACGATAATGCACTCTCTCTCCCACTACTAGCTGCGGACACGCGTTGGCTGGGGCCCGACCAGGGGTTTCTAGTCACGATTTAGTCAAGGATAGAGATAATTATCTCACTCGGCGCGGCCTCGTTCGTAAGCGCTCATTTAACTCACCGTGTACATTACGAACTCGTTGTCCTGAGAATCCACCCGCCTTCCACCCCTCCGCCTTCTCTCCTCGTACACTCGAGTATCTCAAATGTGTATGAGGACTAATTATTCCGCCATACTGTTTTTAATTGGCTACCCCGTGGGGGGGAGAGGGAGAGGAGAGGAGCACCGAGATTTCAGCTAATTTTAGTTTCATTTGCATTAAATATTGCGACTGCTGGAGGTTTAAAAATAATTTCGTCAATTCATTGCGCGCATTGTTTCAACATGGCGGCGAAAAATCTAGTGACGGGGGAACTAATTTAATGTTTCATTTGAAATTGCTAGTCATTAATATACCATTTGGTTTCTGATTGGTCGAGAGACTGTAGTGCTCCTTGTGGGTTTGTATACTCAATTTAATCGATTGATCGATTCTCACCGAGTCACTCGCGGGCTTAATGCAGTCTTATTTGTGCATGAATATTTGCGTGTTTAAATTGCTCCTGTTGGTGGTCGTACTCATTAATCACAAGAGGTTTAATTAATAACTACTGCAGGTGTTGCGGTTTTTTCTGGAAAAATCGGAGGAAATTTATTTCGGAATTATTGGTGAATGAATGGAGGGACATTTTTGGAGAAAATTTAGGGTTGAGAGATGAATATTTATGGATGGAAAGTCGATCTTGTTCTTTTTACGCACAGGACGTTCATTTTGACTGTTGATCAGTTTTCAATGAATATCTCGGAATCTAAGACAAACAGCAAAATTTTTGTTAGAACTTTTTTTGTAGAGCGAAGTAAGAGCTACAGAAAAGGTTCCTATGAGAATTTCGCTATCTCCGTTAGATTCGGAGATATTCTTCGAAATAGCTGAAGCCGTTTTACTGAATTTTGCTCTTTTAGAAGAAAAATTAGTAAATTTTTAAGCTTACGGAATTTCCCTTGATTTTTATAATAAAAACTACTCTTGAATGGATAAAATTTACTATACATTATGCAAAAGTTATTACACAACCGGTTTTTTTATCAGAAAAAAATTTTTTCGGGCAAAAAAATTAATTGATCAAATCAAAATTTATGGTTTAAAATAAAAAAAGAGGAAAAAATGACTTTTGCTCAAAATGTCTTCTCTCTCCATATGACTTTTAGGATTTTTGATCAAAAATCCTTCACAACTTCATCACAAAAGAAGAGCACGCGAGTGTATTGGGTTACCCCTATTTCATGACGCTGTGGCGAAAAAAAATATAAAAGAGCGAATGAAATATCTAAAAATATCCACCGGATTTTCAAGGCGAAAAAAAAATATCTAGACGTCACAACTGTCATATTCGATGTAGAATCTACCTGGGAAGTCTCAGGCCAACCGGTTATAACTCGGCGCAGCACGTTGGGCCCAAGTATATCAGCGACGGGTGTGTAACCAGAAGCAATTACCGCCAGTCTCCTGATTGCACCCGGATCGTACCCTGTAAATGGCCAACGATCTGCATAATAAATCGCTCCGGATTTATTATAATGATTATTTTACGTATTTGTATGGGATTTTATTGGGCGATCGATTATGATCAATTTCCGAGGATTTATCAATTTTTTATAGGTTTTGAATCAGTGGTGTGGATGAATGGAAAGTGGATGTTGTTCGTTTCCTAGAAATTGTATTTTCCTTTTTGTTAATTACACACGGAGAGAAAAGTTGAATAAAAATTATCTGGAAAATCGTGACACATTTTACTGTACGGAAGGTAATTGCGAAATGTAATTCGATGAAAAAAATAACTTTTTGTGGAGGATATTTTACGATTTGTTCATTAGAAGAAAACAAGTATGATTTTGTCGCAAATGAACTCACTCAAATCGATTGCGATAAATGATAATTTATTCAAGTTCCGTGAAGCGCAAACATTCTGAAATTTACGCCATTGAGATAGCGAAATTTTTGTAGTTACATTTGTTGTAGCACTCACTCGGCTCCACAAAAAAGTTTTTATCAAAAATTCTGCCATCTTCCTCAGATTTCGAGATATTGATTGAAAACTGGTCAATAGTCGAAATTAACTTATCTCCTTTTACCGTTTCGCTATTGAAATAAATATGGTCTACACATCATGAAATTTTTCTCTCACTGAACAAATAAAAAAATTTAATGAAAATCAATTATTGTTACCCACTTCAGGGTCCTTCACCTAAAATTTCACCTTTAATTTTTGACTAGTCTACAAACTATTTTACAAAGCTTTCCCGCCATTTTATTCTCTA